>NC_058405.1:136623100-136643161 GCF_002201575.2 Neomonachus schauinslandi | reverse complement strand
ATATATATATATATATATATATATATATATATATATATATATATATATAATGCAAGCTTTAGTCAAGGAAAGCAGGAGTAACTGTATTATTATCAGAGCAAAGACAGTTACCAGAGACATAGAGGTATATTACATGATAGAAGGGACGACCTACCAAGGAGACACAACAATCCTGAATGCTTATTTACCAAATAGCAGAGTTGAAAAATATGTGAAGCAAAGCTGGTAGAACCAAAAAGATAAATAGAGAAATCCACAAGTACAGCTGGAGATGTCAACACCCTACTCTCAACAATTGATAGAACAACTAGAAAGAAAATCAGCAGGGATATAGAAGAACTGAGCATCATCAGTCAACAGGATCTAATCAACATTTATAGAACATTCTATCTGACAACAGAATATGCATTCTTTTCAAGTACCTTGGAACATATAACAAGATTGATAATATCCTGAGCTACAAAACAAACCTTAACACATTTAAAAGAATTGATATCATACAGAGGGACTTCTTGACTAAGGTGGAATCAAACTTGAAAGCAATAACAGAAAGGTCACAGGAAAATTTATAGCATTAAATGCATATATGAGAAAAGCAGAAAACCCTCAAATTAATAAACTAAACTTCCACCTCAAGAACTTAGGAAAAGAGGAGCAAAATAAGCTTTAAACAAGCAGAAGGAAGGAAATAATAAAGATAAGAGTGGAAATCAATGAAAATCAGAATAGAAAACCAATAGAAAAATTAATAATGAAAAGAGCTGATTCTTTGAAATGATCAGTAAGATTGACAAACCTCTAGCAAGACTGACAAGCTAAAAAAAGAGAAGACACAAATTACCAACATCAGGAATGAGACAGGGGCTCTCACTCCAGACCTTGCAAATATCAAAGGACAATAAGGTAACACTAAGAACAATTCTACCTGCATGTAATTGGCAACATAGACAAAATGAACTAATTCCTCAAAAAACACAAACTATCACAACTTATCCAATATGAAATAGATAATTTGGATATGCCTATATTTATTAAGGAGTTTGAGTCTGTAATTTTAAAACTCCCCAAAATGAAATCCCCAGGCCCTGATGTTTTTACCAGAGAACTCTACAAAATGTTTAGAGTTAACACCCATTCTACACAATCTCCCTCAGCAAATGGAAGAAAGAATACTTCCTAATTCATTTTATGAAGCTAGTAGTACTCTGATATCAAAATTAGACAAAGACAATAGAAGAGAAAACTGCAGACCAATATCCCTCATTAATTATATATGTTATAATTATATATATTAACTATATATGATTTATATATATATATATATATATATTCTCTATCAACCAGGGAAGTTCCACGGTGTGTGTGTGTGTGTATAACTACAGCTTACATTATATTTAATGGCACAAGCCTGAAAGCTTTCCCCCTAACTCTGGGTGCAAGGTAAGGATGTCTATTCTTGCCACTCTTATTCAGTACAGCTCTGCAAGTTCTAGCCAGGGCAATAAAGCAAGAAAAGAACTAAAATCATACATATCAGAAATGAAGAAATAAAACTGTCTCTATACGCTGATGACATGATTGTCTATGTGGAAAATCCCAAGGAATCTAAAAACAAAACCAAAATCCCTCCTAGAGGCAATAAATGAGTTCAGCTAAGGTGGCAGGATACAAGATAAATGCACACACACAAAAATTGTATTTCTGTATTCTAACAATGAACACATAGACACTGAAATTTAAAATATAATACCCTTAAAATGGCTCAAAAAAAGAGAAACAAGTATAAATCTAATGGAATTAAGTTCAAGATTTTTATGCTGAAAACTATATAATACTGATGAAGGAAATCAAAAGATAGTTAAATGGAGTGATATACCTTGTATATCAATTGAAAGATTCAACACAGTAAAGCTATCAATTTTTTCCAAATTAATATACAGGTTTAATGCAATTCCTATCAAAATCCCAGCAATATTTTTTGTAACTATAGACATGATTATTCTGAAATTTATATGAAAAGGCAAAGTAACTAAGATAGCTAAATCAACTTGGAAAAAGAATCTTTTAAAAAAGAAGAATAAATTCAAGAACTGTAATATAGTTACAGAAATGATTACTGTATGGTACTGGAAGAGGGATGGAAAATGGAACAGAATGGAAAGCCTAGAAGTAGGCCCACACAAATATGCTCAATTGGTTTTTGACAAAGATGCAAAAGCCACTCAATGGGGAAAGCACAGCCTGATTTTCAATTGCAATTGGATATCCACGGGTCAAAAATGAATCTTGACTTAAGTTTTACCTTATGTAAAAATTAACTCAAACAGAATTCTTTGACTTAACACCAAAAGCATAGTCCATAAAAGGAAAAGTTAATAAATTGGACTTCATCAAAATTAAAAACTTCTTTCTGTGAGAAAGACCTTGTTGAAAAAATGAAAAGGTATCACTACACACCTATCAGAATGGCCAAAATAAGAAATTTGACAACACCAAATGCTGGTGAGAATGAGGAGGAACTGGTCATTCATACAATGCTGATGGGACTCAAAAAAGGGCATAGCCTCTATGACAAATAGCTTGGCAGTTTCTTAAACTACCAAACGGGAAATTACCATGTGATCCAGCAGTTGTACTCCTGAACATTTACCCCAGAGAGATGAAAGGTTATGTCCACACAAGAACTTGTGTATGAACGTTATAGCAACTTTATTTGCAATAACCAAAAGTTGGAAACAACTCAGATGTCCTTGAATGAGTGAATGGTTAAACAAACTATGGGACACTCATACCATGGAACACTACTCATCAACGGAAAGGGACAAATATTAATACAGGATAATCTGGACAAATCTCTGGGAAATTATACAGAGTAAAAAAAAAAAAGCCAATCCCCAATGGTTACATACTCTATGATTCAATTTATGTAACATTCTTGAAATGACAAAATTAGAGAAATGGAGAACAGACTGCTAGCTGCCAGCGATTAAGGAGAGGATGTAGGTGGGAGGGAGATAAGATAAAAAGGCAACATTCAGAATCAGTGTGGTGATAGAAATATTCTTTATCTTGACTGTCAATGTCAAGATTGTGATGTATTGAGGTTTTGCAAAATGTTACCCTTTTACATGGAATCTCTCTGTATTATTTCTTACAGCTCCATGTGAATCTGTAATTATGTCAAAATAAAAAATATAAATAAAACCCACTAAAACCAGATTTTAAAATAGTTTTATTTAATACTTTCAAGATAATAATACATAGAAAAATTAATTTGGGTTATGTTGACCTTAATAGAGCTAAAACAATATAAGTTATAATGGTCTAAGTTTCCTTTGACCCATTTAAGCTGCTACTAGTCTATGTGGTAAATTTCTGGATATGTCGGTTTTTTAGTTTTGTTTTTTTATTGTCTGCTTTACTTTGTTTCTTTTGAGAAACCATGTCTTTAAAAATCTAGAGAAAGTTTTTTTTCAGTATAATGCAACCCTTGAAAAAGAATTATGCTTCTTTAATAATTCAAATTACAATTGGCTTCCATCTGCCCTAAATTAAATTTGTGTTAAAGAATAAATAAATAAATAAATAAATAAATAAATAAATAAATAAATAAATAAATAAATAAATTTGTGTTAAAGAATTAGGAAGAAATGCTCATAGTTTTTTTTTTTTTAACTAATTCAGATCACTGTAGTCCTGACCCCAATGAACCTTCACTTTTAAACAAAATACTTGTCTTGAATATTGGAAAGAAGACAGAAAACTTCAGTATAATACCTTTGCTCTATCATGAATGGGGTCGCCTTATGAGTAAATCACAGCTCCTGTATCCATCTTGGGGCATGAGGTGCTTTATTCATTGAGACCCTCCTCCCCCGCTTTGCTTGTGACATTGCTATTCTATATTCAGCACACTGAGAACAGGATTAAGTGCTTTGCTGCACTCGAGCCCCCACTTAGTTAGGCCAGCATGGTGGGCTGGAAGACTGTGGGCCTTGGGTCACAGGGTCTGGTCTGAGATCTACCTCTCTCATCTATAAGCCGAGTGGCATTGAGAAAGCCCCTTGAACTTCCTGAGCTTAGAAATTTTAAATTTATAACAAAAGACAAATTATATCTTCTAACCAGGATTATGAGAAATAGTGATAAAATATATAAATAGACCTGCTCATATTTTGAGCTCAGTAAGTGACCACCCTTAGTAGTAGTATTGTTATCTGGGCTTGGTATGCTCTGTTGCTGTGTTCCTATTTATCCTTGATTTATCCCCTCCAACTGGACTGTGAGTGCCTGGAGGGCAGACATGCCACCACTTCATCCCCCAGGATAATGTCTTGCACTCAGTAGGGGCTAAGTAAATATATTAGTGGACAATGAAGGTGATGCTTTAAGTGGAGCAACTGGGGGCAGTAAATTATGCTGAAGTTCCCTTGACATAGCCAGGCACAGGTTTTAGTGCATTGGAATGATCTAGAGAGCTAAGGAAACAGATTTCCTTCTCCACCTCCTCCTTGAGACAGTCTGGTTAAGCTGGCCTAGAAATCTGCATTTTAGCAAGCTCCCTGGGTCATTACAATGCAGGTGGTCTACGTACTGATCACATTTAGAGAAACCATGCTTTAGTCGATACACCTATGTTGTGCTGAGTGTTGTAAGGAGATGCCCATATAACACATAAAGTAGGAACTGATGATCGTTTAAGTGAAAATTTGGTCTGCAGGGTCATTCAAAAAAATCCACTTTATCACAGAGGTGCCAGACAGATATTATAAAACTAATCAAAACTTACTTTTCCGAAGTTAATTAACATGTTTGATGTCCTAGTTCTCTTAGCCAAAACTATATATGTACATGCTGTCTTTTTGGCTCTAGCTTGCCTAGTGAAGAGAAAATAGAAATGGAATAAAATGCCCACTGGGCATTAGACTCAAATACATTTATCCTGCAGCAAAGCACGAATTTATGAAGATAACTGCAATGCATTATGCATACAGTCCATCCTCATTTGGCCCCCAAACCGGTCTCCTAGCGGGACGTTTCCTCTCTATAGCTGCTGCTATTTAGGACAAAGGCTTGGAACCAGTAACGAAATGATTGTACTTCCTAAGAGTGCTACCCGAAAGCACTTCTTTTTAACATTAGGAAAAATTGATACAAAATTAAGCAAATAACTGGTGGCAAGAGTTGTGTCCTCCTTCCACCATAGATAGGGACATAGGGACCGTTTAGAGACAATAAAATAAAAGTGATTTTGTTCTTCATGAGAACAAGTAATATAGAAAAGAACTCTTATTTCCTTTGGCTTTCATACCAAAACTTCAAAATATTGATTATGAATAATGCCCATTTTCAGATGGGTAATATGGAAAAAAGAGGGGAACATTTTCTCGTTAGGCTACAAAACAGAAAGTAATGACTTCGACATCTTCTCCTCCATCCGTATATTATTTATAAAACTACTTCTGTTAATACATAAATCATCCAAAATAAAATATAAAATCAGTTTACTAAGAAATCACAGTTCTTTAGAAGCTATTGGTATCTCCTATGTGTACTCTGGAACTCAGTAACAATCCAACCATCTTGACCCTAACATGGGTTGTGCAGTGAAATGAATATAACTGGCCCCCCTTGGAGGCCATCTCCAACATTCCCACCCTGAGAATATGAAAAAAAAAATTGGACTTTGACAAAAAAATACTATATTCTTAGATCTTGATTCTACTCCAACTCTGCAATAATTATAGTAATTACAAAGATAAAGGGTAAAAGTCACAAAGTGCTAGCGGGGACATTCCAGAGCAGGAGAAAGCTTGGCGCCATTTTTATAGTTATGCCTGTTAAGATTTAATAGACGGAAAGTTTCATTAGTGAGCTGGGCTGCAATTAACTTCAAGGAGGTTCCAGACTACTGTATGTTGCTGTTACTGACAGAAAGCTGTTTGGATTTCGCTCTTGAAAGGGTGTATTGGATTTTCAGCACTTCAATTATAAAAACCAGTAAGGGGCACAATTTTAAAAAATGTAATGTAGAGGCTAGTTTTTTTCTTATCATGGAACACTTAGTAATAGACTTCTATTCTTAGCAGTAGACATTTGATTGATGATCTGGGAGTGAGTTATTTGGGGGATTATTATTATTATTATTATTATTATTATTATTGACAGAATGAAAATACAAATTCTTTGTAACTCTTTTGTCCATCTCTCCTCCTAACTCCTAAAATCAGGTCCTAATGAATTGTAGCAACATTGGAAACTATTATTTCTCAAAACCAAAAAATTTTTCTGAATCATATACTCCACCTTTAATATAAAATGCTCACTCTCAATCCTGACAAGTTGGCAAATGCCTGAGAATAAAGACTGGGGAATCCAGTGACTTGCTATTCCCCAGTGGCTGGTAAGATTCTCGTCTACTTTTGGAGCTTTGAGTCTAGATTTTAGAGAAAAGGATCTATAAGTAGGACTTTGCACACTCCTCCCTGGAGGTTAAGCTGGTGCTCCCCCTTTTATGTGCAAACCATTGAAGTTCATCCGAGGTTATTCCTCACAGAAATTACTGCCATGCTCTAGGCTTTGTGTTCTTCAGTACACTTTCTCTAGCATGTTATTTAATTTTTCTAACCTACTATGGTATGGCTAACCTGTTACGGTCCTCACTGTTATATTTTATTGTATTAAACAGCAGACTGCTATGGGTCTTTTAATGACTTGAAGAATGAGACCTGCATTTTATGACTTTTAAAACCTGTCTTGATACTCTTTCTTCCAGTTACAACCCACCCGCCCCCTTTCATTCTACATATGTTTCCATTAATAGGCTGCAGACTTTGTAGGTGTGGTAAGCATGTAACCATGATAAGCACTTTCAGATACACGTTAGCTTTTCAGACCACAAGGATACAGTCCGGTGTCTAGGAACAGTAATTTCATTTGACAAGCAGTTACGGCATGCCTAAAAGACTAGAGGTTTAATCTACGTGGAATTATCCCGTGGAGCAGGGTGTTTGCTGCTGTCCGAGCTGCACAAATGAATCCATTTTCCTCTACTTAAGGCTGAAATGTGGAAGTGGGTGGCGTATCATTTTACCTTGTATCGTGTGGCAACACACTGTCACTGAATTGTGAGTGGTTGGGAGGCTGTGGTCTGTATTGGACTAAACTCCTGAACTTGGTGTAAACCCAAAGTAGCACCTCCTCCCCAGTGGATGATCCTCCATAAAGTTCTAGACCCTCCTTATTTTCCTGTACTTTAATTCATCAGACCTAGCCATACCGTACCTCCAAATGTGACAGGTATGTGAAGAATGGCGACATTTTCCTGGCAGGAAGTCATGCTCAGAGTTTCTGCAATCCCCAGGTTACATGACTGGACCCAGATCATAGCACAGGGACCACATCAGGACAGGTCCCCGCAACCTTACCCACACTCCACAGTTCTCTGTACTTTGATGCCTTTTGATGTTCTAGAAAGGTAGGTTCTGTTTCTCGGAAAACCTCTTTTGGTTTAATTCTGAGAAAATCATTAATACTTGGGTTAAGGTTGGGTCAGAGTTGAAGAGATCAGTATGTTTATTTGGGTTTTATGTATTTATGGCTGCTGTTAGTTTCTGCTCTTAAACACCAGCAGCAAATTCTTGGGGTTTGTGAAGCATTGCATCACATTCTTCTTCTGTCTCCTTGTGACATGGTGCTTGGATCGTGCAGCTGGAAATCAGACTGAGAATTGAAGTCTCTTTGTCACAACTGAGTGAATTCTGACCTCGAGTGTGGTACCTCTGCATGATGTTATATATTTTTTAACTTTTCTGTTAATCAACTTGTTTGTTCATCAGTTCTCTCACAGGAGGGTAGTTAGAATTAATTAATCTTTAAAATTCAGGTAAGCAGTGAAACATTATCAGAACAGGTTTGTGTGTGTCAAATGGATCACTACATTTTGCATATTTAGCTATCTTTATTGGTCTGCATTCTCATTTGAAGAAACATTTAACTTTTTATGAGCAAGGACAGTATAATATACAATACTACCAGCCTAATATTCAAGAATGTTTTCATTCATGTCTTAGTATTAATTAGGGAGCAGTTCTTGTTTGACATGTTTACTTTTAATTCTTAATAGGTTTCCAAGTGGGGTAATGCAGTAAGTACCCAGAAAAGCTAACAATTATCTAGTCTAAAGAGCTTTGGATTTCACTGTAAAATTAAAATTGTGGGGAAACTCTGTTTTCATTCTACTCGTATTAACCTTTTCTTATCCATATTAGCTAAAGGTTAACTTGTTCTTGCCATTTTTATGAAGTGAGAAGCAGGAACTTTGTCTTTTTATGAAAGGAAGCACAAGAGTTGCCAAGCATTCATTAGAGATTGAAATTAGAAGCGACGGTGGGATTAAGTTAGAATGTAGCTCATTGTACAAGCCCAATTTGGACTTTTGTAAGTGCGGATATTCAGAAGAGTGAACATAATTGCATATATGAAATTAACCTTCATTTTACCCTGTCTGATGCCAGCGCACATTGGGAGACAGGGTGTTGTGATTTCCCAGCAGGGAAATGCACCCACACAGATGGGTGTCCTTGCCCCTGAGCACCAGAGCTGGGGGAGGGGCTCTGTTTTAAGTATAGCCCGGGACCAAGGAAGATAATTCCTGTCTTTTTCTTTGTCTTATCTTTTCCTTTTTTTTTTTTTTTCCTGGATTCCCCGCTGTATTACCAAATAGCTAACTCAATTTATTTCTCTGCCTTGTATAATTGAACAATATAGCCAAAGGAAATATCATTAGTATCTTCACAAAGTGGCACAGTGGAAAGGACTGTTGGGTTTCCAGGTCTCATTTCACAAGTACTCAGGGAGCGAGAGGGCCTGAAGGGGATGAAAGGGGTAAGAGGCTGGCTGACTGGCTGCCGTTGGATGGGAGACTCATCTCTGGTAACTGCAAGGCCTTTAAAAATGGCCCCTTCTAGGAATCTGAGGAAACGAAAATGGGAAATAACTCCTGTTTATGAGATTTTCAAAAAATTGGTTAGAAAATGTTTAACCTCCCCAAAGAGAAAGTGGGAACCCTAATTTTAAAACACTCATTTCCAGTCAGTGGGGTGAACCTTTTGCTAGAATTCGTCTCATAATTTCTAAATGAGTGAACAGAAATAAGAAAGGTATTATACTATTTTATGCCAAATTAACCTCACTATATACTGCTAAAGATCTATCTCTGGAGACACATCATAAAAACTAAACACTTTTACCACCATGGCAGTATTAAAAAGTATTTCATATTTTACTATTAGGGTGTAAAATTACTAATCAAGGGTGGGAAATGACCAGAAGAAAACAGGAGAAAAAGAGACTCATTGAAACATGCTGAAACATTACCAAGCTTTCATTGAATGCTTTCACTTGTGTTTTTCTTCTCATCTTTTAAGACCAGCACCTTTTAAATAAAAGACAATTTGTTAAGAATAATAGAGAACCACAGTAAATAACTTGCAAATGAACAAATTCTGTTTTGTCCAATGGGATCATCAAAGCAGAAGAGCTTTTCTAAAGGCATCATTGATTTCAATGAAGGCCAAACTTCTTTTAGGTTGTGGACCCCTACTGTATTGGAGAATGGCTTTCCCTCATGCAATTATGCAACGATTATGTTGGTTTTGGAAAGAGGATGTCTGATTTTTAGTAAATCCAAAAAAACTTACTTTTGAATAAAGAAAGATATGGCCATATATTTTGAAGAACCTGCTTCTAGAGAGCATTTCCCACAACCTTGTGATCCTTCAGTGTTCCCCCAGGGTGTACCCTGAGAACCACCCTTCTCAGAGAAAGAGCCAGAAGTCAGGACACTTGCCTTGCATTTTGGGTTCCTTTGTGCTGAGTCATGGGTAGGCTTCTGAGACCCTCTAGTCTTTAATTTTCCCCACTTCTGCTATGTTTCCCTTCTTATGCATGGCAAGGAGGATTGAGAGATTTAGGTGATGAAGTTGGGACCCTTTCTTTCTTATGAAAGGCAGTACGTGCTCTGGAGTCAGACTGCATGCATTCAAATCTCAATTCCACCAGGTACAATGTCTTGGTTTTCTCATCTGTAAAGTGAGAATAATAATGGATTCTATCATGGAGGGATTAGGTAAGTTAATATATGTAAAGGATTCAGAGCAGTGCCCGGCACAAAATCACTGCTCAGGAACTGCTATTATTATTGTGTGATTATTACTATCTTCCCATGTCAGTGCACTCAGAGAGGCTGCCTCCTCTCTGAGCTTTCCTGGTTCTCCTAGGCAGAGGGTTGTACCTGGTGCATAATGCTGGTAGAACAACCGGGTTGTTGTTGTTTTTTTTTAACAGTTTGTTTCCAAGTTTATTTGCTCACTAGAGTGTAAATCCCACGACGTAGGGACTGGAGGATGGGTTTTATTGGTCTATTCCTAACACTAGCATAGTTCCTGGCATTAAGTAGGCATCCAGTGTTGATGAATGAATGAATGCGTGTTTCACTTGTCTCCCAATATCCATTCTCTCCTTCTTTCTTTAGCAATAGAACCTGCAAAGTTTAGGAGAGCGTATAGCTGTCCAGCTAATGACCACACTCCCCAGCCCCCTTTCTTCCAGGTACGGCCAGGCTTGATACATGGTTATAAGGCAACCAGTTTTCTAGTGCCAGCAAAGATTTGCCGTGTTGTTCAACAGATTTTCCTTGTAAAGGAAAATCATTCTGGGGGAGAATCAAAAGATGTAAGTTAACAGCTTGATGGGAAAGTATAAAAAATAGTGATGGAACATGAACATACAAATACACATACATACAGTTTTTTTTTTTAAGATTTTTATTTATTTATTTGAGAGAGAATGAGAGAGAGCACATGAGAGGGGGGAGGGTCAGAGGGAGAAGCAGACTCCCTGCCGAGCAGGGAGCCCGATGCGGGACTCGATCCAGGGACTCCAGGATCATGACCTGAACCGAAGGCAGTCGCTTAACCAACTGAGCCACCCAGGCGCCCACATATATACAGTTTTGAAACTTTTTATCAACATATAACATCCATACAGGAAAGTGTCTAGGCCATAAGTACACACCTTATGTACACATAAGGACATACTTTTTAATTTTCACGAGCCAAACACACCCATGTTTACCAGCACACAAATCAAGAACGTGCAACATATATTTTTAGTATCTAGAGCTACATAGTAAAATGCTGAAATATAAAAAACAATATTTCTCATGAATAACAAACATTTTTTCCAGGCTTTCTATACTTTTACATTTGTAAGTTGGAAATAGGAGGAACTCCTGTTTTTAGCTGCCTAAACTTCTCAGCTCAATTTTTAAACGGAAATAGTTCGGGGGGCGGGGGGCGCCTGGGTGGTGCAGTCGGTTAAGCACCTGACTCTTGGTTTCAGCTCAGGTCAGGATCTCAGTGTCATGGGATCGAGCCCCGCGTTGGGCTCTGCGCTCAGTGAGGAGTCTGCTTGGGATTCCCTCTCCCTCTCCCTCTGCCCCTCCCACTTGTGCTCACTCTCTCTCAAATAAATAAATCTTTGAAAAAATAAATAAAAATTTTAAAGAAGAAGTAGATCAGAGGAATCACCCAACTGTACACACAGATGATAAAATTCAGAGCCATTTCTCTCCACCTCCTGGGCAGCTGTCTTCTCATCAGTTCCATGCCCACTCTATTTGTCTCTAGGGCTTCTCCCATACTTTATGTGAGTTACTTAACCCCTGGAGGCCTCAGTTTCTGCAGCTGTGGATTGGGAACTGTAGCTGTACACAGGATTGTGCTAATGAAATGAGGCAAATACACAGAACCGGGTTTACATGACATTTACATGTTGGAAGTCGTCAATAAATGCTGTTTTGTTATTATTATCACTGACAATATCAACTGACACATAGAGCTTCTGGGTTTGGGGAGCTTTTAGAAATAGGCACATAATTGTATTGAACTATGTAATGTCCTTTCTCAGGAGAATGGGCTAGGTCTGAAGTGAGATTGCCAAATGTATGTCCTTGCTGGATGAAATGTGGCTCCTCTAGCAAGAGGAGGCAAGAGAGGTATGGCTTACACGTGGGCTTCTGGTCCTGACTGTTTTTAACGTGATGAGTTATCATGTTGGAATTGGTGTAACCCTGAAGAGAATATTTTCAAATGGTCTTAAAGGAATGTCATGTAGCATTTATTAGAGTCACTGCAACAGGGACACTTCCCTCTTGCTTTGATTTAGTGACATGACTTCTGGTTAAAAGCCTTAGGTAAGGCCACACACAGTGGCTGGCGATTTGGATAATTAGAAGAAATGGCAGAGGCCTGTCTCTTTACAAGGAAGTTAGCAGTGACATGCAATTAAAGCAAACCATGGGGGGGATGCCGTGTAGCTCTAAGGATTCCAGAGGATTGGGTGAAATCAAATAATATTTACAGATTTCCCTTTCCTACAAAGGATTTCTGCTTGCTTATTTTTTAATAAATTACTCCAAGGATAACTATAATGTTTTACATAAGCAGAACAAAGAGAACAATGTGACTCCCTCCATTGTTATTTTCCCCTGGTTTTCAGGGCTACCCCGGCCAGCTGGTAAAGTTGTTTATCCATCAAGATCCCGATGAGGCACCTAAAACCTAAATTGTCATGTGTTTATTGGGGTGGTGTTTTCTGCTTTAAAAGATGCTTTCATGTCCATTACCTATTACGTTCCCCACAACTGTATGAGGCAAGGAAAGGAGTAATTATGATGTCCATTTCAAACAGAAATGGAAGCTGAGCTCTTACTAAGAGATTTGCTGTAGTTCATGTATGGTAGAAAGGAGATTAAGATTTGAATAAGATGACTCCCAATGCAGTACTCTTTCCAACACATGGAACTGTCTTCTCAAGCACAAATGTGCATTGTTGCTTTCTGAGCTTTTCAGGAGTATGGTTTTCTTTCTCTTCCTGAGACACTGCATTGGTCACGAATGCCTCGGAGAATAAGCTGAAAGCGCTAACCTTGTGCTCAGAAAAATGCACACTTGGACACACATGTGAAAATTGGCATCACTTCCAGGTCACCTCTTTTAAAATCTGTCTGAGCAATAGTATAGGGTATGTGGAAAATGCTAGTCTGGGCTTGTGGGGGCACCTGGAATTCTCAGGGAGGAAGAGTGAGGTAGAAGACATGGTACCATGAAGGTTGATTGAGCCCCTACTGGGCAATAGGTGTTGCCTGCATACATCATGTGGGTTTAAATCTCACAACAACCTTCAAAGGCAAGTATTCTTATTGTATCCACTTCAGGGATAGGAACACTACCAGAATTTGATGCCAGACAGATACTTTTCACCACTGTGCTCCACAGCCTCTGAAAGCGGTAACCACCTGTTGGTGTAGAGCTATTTCCCTACAAGTCAGCCCATGCCTGTGTGTGGCCGTATGGCCGGGAAGGGGAAAGGCGCGTTTCTAGAAGCCTTTCAGCAACAAGCGTTCCTTGGAGAAATCCTTTTCCTAGGGTGATGGGTTGGAACTGTTAACGGCAGTAGAAATGTGAAGTGTGAGAAAGTGTCGAGATGCAAGGATAGAAAAGAACAGGGCAGCCTCCATTGGGTGGTCTGTTTCTCTTGGGGTGGGTGTTGGATGTCCAGCTGCTGTACTCATTTTTATACATTCCATGCTACATTCTCGTGCTAATCTGGCAAATGATTCACTAAGTGACTAAAATGGGGTGAGCAAACTCATGGGTAGAGCTGGGGCTGGGAGAAAGGAAAAGGCAAGTCCTACATTTGGGGTTTCCTGAGCCATAAATAACGGCCGTGTTGCCATTCCCAGCAATATGCTTCTGTCGTTAATTAACTTTTATGGAAAGCTATGGTGTTCATGACTTTGGCCTCTCCCCGCTCTTGATCTATGTGGTGTTATGTGGTGTAGACAGCAGTGTTCATAGGTGGGATTTGTCTGACAGAGGAATCAGAAGAGCTCATGTGAAATGCCTGCTAATATATGGCACATCACTGCAGGGGGCGGCGGGGGGGAGGCGAGAAATCAGTGATGACATGCTCCCTGCTCCTGCCAATTATTTTTCCAGCACCTATTCATGGGGCCATAATATCCGGTTCTTTGTCGGGTTAAATTTTAACTGGTACCCTAAGATTTGGTGGTGTGATACTCTGTACTTGAGAGCGGAAATGATGAAGATGGAAGGGCCTTCTAGAGATACAGGCCCCCTCCCATCCATCGGACCAAACAGGGAGATCCGAGCCCAGCCTTTTGAGATGGCCCACACTAGTGTTAATGATTCGGCCAGAAAATTATCCCCCACCTTTGACCTCAAGTCTTCCTGCTTGGTTTCCAGAAGAGTGGTTTTTATTCTTACTTTTTTATACACATTGTAGTTTTAATGAGTTAAGCACAGGGCTGTTGCCATAGGCTTGTACACGTAAGTGTACTAAAGCTTACATCTGAATGAAAGAAGATCTTATTTGGAAGATGCATTTATACACAGTGTAGTTTCAAGCACTGAGGCCCTTGGCTATCCCAGTAGGTTTCTACACGTAAGATCACAAACAGAGGGATGCCTGGGTGTCTCAGTCATTAAGCATCTGCCTCTGGCTCGGGTCATGATCTCAGGATCCTGGGATCGAGCCCCACATCGGGCTCCCTGCTCAGTGGAGAGTCTGCTTGTCCCTCTCTGTGCCCCTCCTCCTCCCCCTGCTCTTTCTCTCTCTTGCTCTCTCTTTCTCTCTCTCTCTCAAATAAATAAATAAAATCTTTTTTTTTTTTAAAGATCACAAACAGAACAGCGGTTTTTAAACATTAGCATATATCAGAATCACAGGGGGGGCTAGCTAAAATACAGATTGCTGGGCTTACCCTGAGTTTCTTTTTTTTTTCAGCTTTACTGAAATATTATTGACATGTAACATATGTAAGTTTAAGGTGTACAAAGTGATGATTAGTTACATGTATATATTGCAAAATTATTAGCACAATAAGGTTAGTTAACACCCCCCAACCCCTCAAATAATTTTGACTTTTTCTTTGTGTGTGTGGTGATAACATTTAAGATTTACTCTCTTAACAACTTTTAAGTATATAATACAATACTGTTAATCATAATCACCATGCTGTGCATTAGATCCCAAGATTATTTATTTTAGAGCTAGGGGTTTTTCCCCATTGACCAATATCTTCTCATTTCTCCCACTCCCCAGCTCCTGGCAACCACCATTCTACTCTTTATTTCTGAGTCTGGCTTTTTTTTAGATTCTGCAGGTAAGTGAAAACACCGTATTTGTCTTTCTCTGTCTGACTTATTTCACTTAGCATAATGCCCTCAAGGTCCATCCATGTTGTCACAAATGGCAGGATTTTCTTATTTTTTTTTAATGACTGAATAATTGTGTGTGTGTGTGTGTGTACACCACATCTCATGAGTTTCTGATTCAGTAGGTCTGGAGTGGGGCCAGAGAATGGGCATTTGTAACAAGGTCTCAGGGATGCTGCTGTATTTCAGGGACCATTGCCCTAGACTATGATTAGAAGGATGGTAGGTAACGGCAGGGGCTTGGGAGTCAGACAGCCCTGGATTTGAGTCCTGCTTTATTTATGACTGTGAAATTTTAGAAACGTTATCAGACCTAGGCTTGCTCACCTGTAGAAAGGGGATGATGCAAGCATCTTGTCTGTTTTAGTTTGTTGGCTGAAAATTAATGAGATAATCTCTATTAAGTGCTTAGCATAGTGTCAGGCACACAGAAGTGACTTTACAGATGGGAGCTTGTGAGTCTGCTCCTTACACCTAAGTCACCAGAACTTCTGGCCCCAAAATTAAGGCAGAGATACCTACTTAGGGGAGTCTCTTAGAAAGTTAAGGAGGTCAGAGAAGATGTAGGTGGCAAGAATCAGTAAAACATAGGCCATAAGGCCATATTCTGTAAGACTTTCTGATATGCTAGGAACGAGGGAAAAAAAAACAAGAAATCTACTTAGTATTACACAGTGGAGAGTCACCCCCAAGAAATCCACTATGGAGAGGGGAGTAGAAATGGAAATCCTAAACTGAGCTTTGGGGCTGTTAGCATTAACATGTAATTTCCAACAAATATACACAGAGTCTAATAGAATGTTTTCCTAAATGGGCTTTAGAAGGGAAAGGAAGTACGAGGACTCCATAAACCAGGGAAGGCAGGATACAGTGGGCGGTGCCATTCTATGTCCACGTGACATCTACTCGCAAAGATAGTGTGTGCCTGGCCAAGTTCTGAAGCAAGTGATGTCTGTCATCCTGGGCCCAAACTAATCTTGTCTTGGTCTTATTTCTGGATCTCCCCAGGCTCTTACTCAGGGCAATGAACTGTAACTTTCCATCTTTTGCTCAAGCTGTACCTCACCAACAAAATAATTCCCAGGAAAGAATTTCATAATAATTGTCAGCACAATGTAAAACTATATCCTGAACTATGATCACTCCCTAGGACAGCACCTTCCAAGTTGTGTTTCTGGGGACTATGAACAGGTGATTAGGTGATGTGTGGAAAAAGCATTCTTGATGAAACTTATTTGCATATTAAAGGATCTGAGAAGTCCTGAAGTTAAAAAATAAATAAATAAAAAGCCTGCTTAATTTTGATAACCCAGTGGCGATTTTCCATTTTTTCTATTTTTCTGTATTTCAACATTTCTGTAATGAGCATATATTACTTTCATCATAAAATATGAATCAAATTATATTAGAATAAATAAGAGTACAGATTTGACCACCAAATATAGATTCCAGCCTTCTCTCCTCTCCACCCCACCTGCTGCGGACTGAATGTTTCTGTTCCCTCCAAATTCTTGTGTTGAAGCCCTCCCCCTGCCCCATGTGATGGTACTTGGAGGTGGGGCCTTGGGGAGGTGATTAAGTTTAGATGAGTCATAAGGGTGAGGCCCCGTGATGGGGTTAGTGTTGTTCTAAGAAGAGGAAGAGAGACCAGAGTGCGCTCTCTCTCTGTCATGTGAGGACACAGCAAGAAGACGGCTGTCCACAGACCAGGAAGAGGGCCCTGAGCAGGGACTGAATCTGCCGGCACCTTGATGTTGGACCTCCCTGCCTCCCGAACTGTGAGAAATAAATGTTTATGGTTTCAGCCACCCAGCCTGTGGTAATTGTTAAAGCAGTTCCAATGGACTAAAAAACTGCAATTCTTTGGAGGAACAAAGGATGACATGATGCCATGTTCCAGAACAACAAATTCTTCATAAAATGTCCTTTTTGAAAGATAACTGTTTATGGATGGTTTGTCTAAGTTTCAAATGCCTCCGATATTTGCCCTATTAGAAACTTCCTTTATCCCAGTTAAAGACGTGAATGCACAAGGCATTCAGTGCAATTAACTGCTCAACCAAATTAGTCTAAAGAAGTGAGTCAGTCAAATCCCGGGACATCAGACATTGCCAGCATGCAGGGCTACAGGAGAATCCGGGCACTGCATTCAACTTTACTCTGCTAAGCTTGAGCACAGGCAGATGGTCGTGGGCATTGGTGCTGCATGAATAGGCTACGACTCTGAGAACAGGCTTTTCCTGAGAGAGGAGATTTCCTTCCATCGTCAGGTTCAGTACAAACTGGAAGAGCTTAACCCCATATCATTTGGAGATCTCAACTCCATTTCTGGGAAATGTTTAAAACTTTTCAGTTCAGGGGCACCTGGGTGGCTCAGTCGGTTAAGCATCTGTCTTCGGCTCAGGTCATGATCCCGGGGTCCTGGGATCGAGCCCCGCATCGGGCTCCCTGCTCAGCAGGGTGTCTGTTTCTCCCTTTACCCCTCCCCCTGTTCATGCTTATGCTCGCTCGTGCTCTCTCTCTGAAATAAATAAATGAAATCTTTTTTTAAAAAAAACTTTTCAGTTGGGGTACAGTGTTGTTCTATAGGCCACATTCTCCTTGGTGGGGGGGGGGGGGCGGAGTTAGTGTCTCTAGTATTTTAAGGATAATCAAGGGCCCAATACTATCTCAGGTGAAATGCCTTTGGAAAGAAACTGAAGTTTGTGTTCAAATTAGGGTAGGAAGCAATATACATTTGACATTCTAGAAAGCAACTTTAGGCTGGGCCAACAGTGTGGGACAATTTTTCCAACTGGCAATACAGAAGCTCAACAATGCTCATCTCTCTTTGGTGGAAGTGAAGCATAATACTGACTGGGTGAGTAGCACCCAGCCCAATAAAGACGATTGGACTTCTTCTCAAGTGGGTACCAAGATAATGATCAGGCAACAAGAGGCCATTTGGGTTTTCCTGAGCAGGGGTCTTCAGGTAGAACAAACGAATGCTGGGCACAGGAGTTACTGTACTCATCTATCTAGGACATTGATAAATTAATAAGAATTGGTCTGGGTAATTTTGGTAACATAAATTTCTTAATGGAAAAAAAATATTGGCCTTTATCTTAAGCAATTTGGGAACTGAATTAAAAATTTAACATTCTCAATTTTTAAGCAGTCAGTTCTCTACTATAAAACTGCCCAGTATCCCTTGCTAAAGAGGAGAACAAGGAGATGAGAGGAAAACAGAAGCTGGACAGAGGCCCATACTGTTGGGAATCATACTTGCTAAAGGGAACATTGAGAAACATCACAGTGTCCACACTGTGCAACTGGCCCACAGCAGCTGTGGCTAGTGGTACTTGACAAAGTGCGTGTTGAGCTCTTCAAAGTTGTAGGACCTGAAACTCGTCTCAGTGAGGCACACTCTCTCTCATTCCTTGTGGCAAACTGTCCTGGAGAGAGGAAGCTCCAGTACTCACGCACAGGACAGGTCACGGTAGTAATAACAACACTTACTCACATTTACATTTATAGGTCTGGTCTTTTCTCGATCTGTTTCTCAGAAAGAAAAGTCAAATACCGGACTGTCTGGTTTAAAACCAGACACATGACAACTGTATTTCCTAAAACTTCACCAGCTGCTAGGCACTGGGCTATTTGTGTTCACATGTATTGTGTGTTTTATTTCTTACTAAATACTTGTTATGGTTCTGTGAGTAAAATATTTAATTCCTATGGTATAGATGAGGAAATTAGAACTCAGAGGTTAAGTAACTTTTAGCTAGTTATCTAACAAGGGGGTGTGAGTTTGGAATGTCTAATCTCACATTTCTTTATTTTCCTTTGGTATTTGATGCATTGAAGTGATTCAAGATCTCCTAAAATTTGTCATCAAGCTTTTCCTTGACTGATTTCTAGATATGGAATACTTCAAAACTGAATGATAGCATCTTGGAGATCTCGGGAAGCGTGCTGTATATGAAATATCAGGAAAAGATTTGAAGAGTACCATCAATAATCAACTGTTGATAAACTTTAATGAGGTTAAATTTTCCAAAAAAAAAAAAAATTACCCTAACAATCCCTGAAATACAAGGAGAAGAATAGGCTTTGATAATGATTTTCCTGTGACTTGGTCAGAAGCCACCTTGGGATCTCAATTTACCATTAAGTTTCAGGACCTGCCTAGCTGGGGTCACTTACTGGCTACTAGGTGACTAGTTTGATTAGATTTTCAGACTATTTATTTTTTGCAAGACTTTCAAGTGTTTTGGTGCAATGGATGAAACCAGATGGAGAGACCCTGATGACTCTTCCATCTTCCTAAGAAAATGCTCAGGGAGATCACATGGCAGTTCTCAGACCGCAGGCTCTTCTAATGGTGTGAATCCTTTTGGCTATGATTCCTAGAGGTGTGAACCAATTTCTTCCCAGGAGACATTTTGCTCCTTCCCCGGAGGCAAGTTACAGCCTCCTGGGAAGGAGCACCTCACAACAAAACTTCCAGAGCCATCAGCTGTATATTGGCGCAAAGTCAATGAATATGTCTCGGTTTCAATTCTGGGCAACAAAAAGGACTTCTGAAATAATGTTGTAAAAAAAAGCACCTATATCTGTTTAGAATTGACTTGTGGTTGCATGTATGGTTGTTTCTATTTTTGAATTAGCCAGAGGCATTTTCCCTTGACCTTCTGAAAATGGTATAACTCCTAGACTTTACTGTCATGGTGCCAAGTGGTGGGAACTCTTCCTCAACTTCATTTTAATATGTGTGGAG
>NC_058405.1:136501650-136623090 GCF_002201575.2 Neomonachus schauinslandi | reverse complement strand
AAATGTTGGGTTGAGTAAGGGTGCAGTGTAGGTGGTGTGATGCCCTCACTAGTGTGTGGGTTATTTTTATGAAATTTTAGTTCCTTTTCTATAATTGATATGGTAGAAATAAACACTTTTCAAGCACCCTGATATGTTTACCAAATACCCTCATCTTAAGTGAAGCAAGATTAGTGATGGGCTTTAGAAGAACGTATGTTGTGCCTCACAATCTTCAGAAACACAGTGGGAATGTATTTAAGGTAACTTTATCTTCTATGCTCCAAAACACAAGAAGGCTCTCGGCATATATAAATGGTGAAGACTCTTTTATTCACAAGGAATAGAAGCTGCCTCAAACAAGCAAGAACACCAAGGGCGACTTGCTAGGTCCCAGATCTGGGGAAGCTTGAGGCTGGTGCTCTCTTTGTGACTGCCCTGATCTGCCTGATGTCCTTGGCTTGCCCTCTCTCCCTTCCTCTCCTTCTTTCCAAGTATTAGCCTTATTGCTTTCTCCTTCATCCCCAACACTTCCTTTCTCCACTTAGACAGCTTGAGGCTTATATCATTCAGTTTCACAATTCCCTGAAGGAGTAAAAGAGCTTCTTTCTTGCAGGGTCTTCTGTACAATTTAAAAGTAAAACTCCAGTTGTTTCTGTAGTTTCATACGCTCATTAGAAGCCCCCCTGTTTCAACCAGAGTTTGAGGCACTGGTCCAGGCAGTATGAGGAAATCAGAAAAGGACTCTTAATGGCAACAAAATGGTAGGAGGTGTAGGACATTAACAAATATCACCTAATTTGAAGTAGCATGTGAAATTGAGACAGAATAAGTCTAAATGATGGAAATGAGACATCATCTGAATGAGACCAGGGTTCTTTCATGAGGAGAAATATTCTGTTTACTGAAGAATGGATTAGATTCCACGTGAAAATCAACTGGGGGAAAGTCATTCCAGAAGGAAGGAATCATGTAAAGAATGGTAAAGAGATGGGAAAAAGGAAAAAGTATCTTGAACAAATTATAGATTTTGTAAGGGAAGAAATGTGAGCCAAAGTTAGTAAGAACTGTTGGCATCGGATCATAGAGGACCTTGAAGTTCTCAGTGTCAACCCAAGTTGTGTCCACTTTTTTTCAAAAGGCTACATAGAGCCAGTGAAGGTTCTGGAGCCAGGAGAAACCAGATCAAATCATTTATTAGAGAGTTTCCAAAGGCAGCCACAGTAAGGATGGGCTGAATGGGGAATTTGCTTCAGCTTCAGGAGCCCACCTGTGGCTGGGGAGGAGCCAGCAGGGCACCCTGGCTGTGGGAAAAGAATCATTGGGATTGCTCCTCTTGAAGCAAAGCTCCAAGTTTCATACACAGGATTAGGGTCGTAGCTATGAATTGCCAGCCAAGATCAAATTTTATTTGTAATCACATGGCCCCATTTCTCTCCTAAAGTCAGGTCCACGTCTCCAACCAGTAGCTGGCCATTCCCTGGTATGTCCCGGCACCACGACCTCACATTCAATGTCACCTCTCCTGTCACCTTTTTATGGTGGCATCATTTTCTTAGCAATTCAGGCACGGCATTCCTGAGAATAGGGGACAACTTTGGTGAGTTACCATGATAGTCTCAAACGCCAACATTTTTATGTGGGAAAGCATTAAGTTAAAATGAACACGGAGGACATGCTGAGAGGGCGGAGCCAGCACACACAAGTCAGGTTTGCTGCCTCACAGCTGGGGTGCCAAGGAGCAGGGCCAGCCCAGCCCTATCTGCAGATAAAGGGAGCAAAAAGTCTCATTGTTGTGGACAGACTGACAGGAGCTCAGATCATTTTGAGCATTGGCAGGTGGAAACTCTTCCTTCCCCTCTAGCAGATGAGTCTGGGAGACAGCCCGTGTAGTAACTCAGAGGCCCCCAAGAAGCTTCCTCCAGGTCCATGATAGCCATGAGGACTCATTTGAATACAGGTCAGCTGCTATCACTACAACCACCAAATAATAGTGACTTAAATCAGATACAGGTTTATTTTTCTCAGGCAATAATCTGAGCATAAGCAGCCCCGGGCTGATACGGCAGCTCACTGTGTTGGCAACTTTGGCTTCTTAACACACAGCTTCCATCCCATGGTCTCATCATGTCCACATCCCACCAACCCCACAAGGGTTCCCTGAAAGTTGTACACGTCCCTTCCACTCACATCCCAATGGCCATGATGCAGCCCTATGGCCACCCGTGGCTGGAAGTGCTAGGGCTGTGTGCACAGCTAATAACAATAGCTGATGTTCACACCGTGCTTCCAGGAACCAAGCACTGTTCTAAGAGCTTTACACACATGACTTACTACCCCATGAGATAAGTACTGGCATTATCCCCATTTCACAGGAAAGTAACAGAGGCACAGAGAGGTGGAATAGCTTACGCATGGTCATCAAGTCAGTGATGGGAGTGACACTCAAACACTCACATGCTGGTTCCGAAATTTGTGATCTTAACCACTCTGCGACACGGCCTCTAAATTCAGGGTTCTCTCAGTAAAGGAAGAAAGGGAGAATGAAAATTGGGCGACAATCAGTTATCACAACCCCAGCACCCCAGTATCCATGTTTGTCACCCACCACAATGGCTCCAAGCTTCTCTCCCTTACTGCTCTGTTATTTGTAGGTTTCCAGCACATTGCCGTTCACAGCAGCCTGAGGCCCCTATCCCATGTCCCTGCTGAGATGGCTGACGTGGTCAGGGCTGGTCTAGCCTCTTGGCTTCTGGCTTCTCCACACTCCAGCCTCCCCTCCACTCTCCCACCAAATGAATCTTTCCCAATGCTCCATTTCTTCCTGCCATGCCCCTCTTTAGAAACCAGCAGAGGATAAGCACAGCTTAACCTGATCAACTTCCTTCTGCTAAGCTTGGCCTTCAAGGCTTTCACAGTTTGCTTCCAACATACATTGCAAACTTATAAATCCCTCCTCAGAGTCCACACAGATCCTCTCTACACCTGTCAGATGGGTCTACTTACGCCATAGGTACCCCTGTAGCTTGGCTGTCAGATAGAAAAGGAGGTGTCACCTGTATATAGATAAAAGATTTTTGCTTCAGTCCTTTCGCCACTGAGAATGGCTGCACCTTGCCCCTGTTCGCTTGTCCGAAGTCTACTTGCATCTGACTGCCCAGGGGCTAACTCAGTTCTGTGCCCCTGTGTATTGAATAGAGAGATCCTCAGTGGCTTACCCTGCCAGCCTGTGGTGCCCATTCCTCCCTCCTCTCTCATTGCTCTTCCCACAGCCTGGCCAATGGTGTCAGCCCTCCTCCTATGTATCTAGTCTTGCATGTTATAAGGTGGAGGCCAAGTTTTTTGTCTTTTCATGATCCCCCATTGCAGTGAGATGCTCAACATTGTTCGCTGATGGCTAGTGGTTGGTTCTAAGTGGCTTGGTTAGTCACTTTTGAGATCCCTGTAAGTAACATAATTTGGAAAACAATTGCCCAGCTAATGTTCAACGATAAGGAGAAATTCCACATTAAATCTGCAGGATGGATTGCCTAATGTTAAATGTAAAGAAAATAAGAGTATTGCATCTCTTCCTTTGCCACGGGTGTGGATTGTCCATTTTAGATCAGTTAGAAAACGCAGATGGAGATCTGAAAGGCTGTTTGATGCTCAAGAAGACCCTTTCCTGTATTTGCATTAGGAGAAATATTAAAGAGCTCTTCCTTGAGCTGAAGTTGAACACCAGCCATTTCTTGAACATCAAGCTCTAAGATGTGGGGAAGGAAGCCAGCAGGCATTGATGAACAACCTTTGTTTCCAAAAGGATGGATTGAAGAAGGAGGAAAGTAATTTTCAAAGGGCTATCTTTCAGAAACATTTTTGTGCTCTTGGCTCCAGAGTAAGAGGGGAAAAGCGGTGACAAGAATATATTTTTAAGTCAAAGCATTGTAAGCTCATCTTAGACTTCTGAGCTTTCAGAGTGTTTGTTCCGGAGGTGGTTTCCAAGGTTTTACAACTTTGCTAAAAACATTCGGCCTCCTCTTTAGATCCATCCAGCTGATATCATTTTTAGTGACTTCCGAGGCAACATTGTTGCTGGAATTGATACAGCAATGAATCTTTACTAGCACCCATCAAAACTGGACTTTTGTATCTCACATTTTACTTTGACTAAATTTTTCCCTTTTAGAAATGCCCTGGAAATCAGCTTTGTCTTGTCAATTGAATAACAAGCATGGACTTTATATATAACTTCTGCCTGGTCACAGGACCACTGATTTGCATCTTCTGGTTAAATGCAAATGGTTCATCTCTAAGGTCAACGGCATTTGCCTCTCTTTAAACAAACAGCACTAAAGCGACTTGTGGACACGCACTGTTTTTTTAGTTTGGCTTCTCTCTTTGATCTCATGTTAACATACCTTAATGGCAGGTAATGATTGATAATAGAGTATTGTAAAGTTCAGGTAATAAATACTGCTTAACTCATAATAATGCCGAATAATGTACTTTTTATGACTCGGTTTGATGGAAAATTTCCTTGTCAGCTCAGTCTAATTGTCCAAACAAAACCACCCATTACTTGAAGAAATACATGTCCACCCTAGACACATTAATTAGGGTCATGGCTGGGCTGCACAAAGGAATATAGTAACACTTCAGTTATCTTTAAATGTAATCTTTGGGCAATCTTACTAATGCTAAACTCAGGTTTAATGAGAGACTTTTGTTTACACTTTGCCCTTTGAGGCTTGCCAGCCTCCGTTGGAATCTGTCGTGGTTGCTGTAGGCCACATGCACACCCACCGGGGTCTTTCCTTTGAGACGTCCAGAGGTCATCAATTCTAGTGATCTGAACATCAAAAGTCACAACAGTCACTTCTCTTTATCTTGGCATGGGGGCAAGGGGATTTGTATGAAGAGAGAAGGAACATCTTTTTAATTTGTTATTACTGGATATTTAAAGATGGATGGCATTGAGATTAGAGTTAAAAGGGTACCTGGTGTCTTGGTGTTGAGAAGCTCAGGTGCTGTACATCAAAGTGCTTGGTGAAGTCCTACTTGCCCAAGTGTGGTATTTCCACGATGCTCTGCTGTCTTCGAAGTCACAAGAATATTCCAAATACAGCACAGCAGAAATCCAGAAGATAACCACGTGGGCTTTTGACAAAATGACCAGTGTAACACCCAAGGTTTGACTTCAGGGCATACCCATAATGAATCCAAAAATAGTTTTCTGAGAAAGAATGCTTGGTTTTAAAGTTTAGCATGATTCAATTCATGATTCCAAATTAGTGAATTGTTACTATCCTCAATCCAGGGGCTAGTTCCTTGCATGCATGTGGTGAACGAAAGGGTGTGCGTTTAATTTCTCAGATTTGAGACAAATTGCCATCTCATGGATGATAGTCTCATGTTATTTAATACCTAAATTTCTAGGGAAACCCACAAGAGGAAACCCATGATGGGAAAAATTTCATTCCCACTTTTCTTTTCTCACAACTCTCTATAAATGACTTATTCCTTAGGTATTAGACATTTATGGTTAGGTACCCAGAATGGCTTGCTTTCATGAATAACATTGTCCACTTCATACAAATTACTTGCTATCTACCTTGAGTCCTATTCTTTTGAAAGAGCAGAATATGTCACATTGGCTTTAAAATAAAATCTGTTTGTCCTTAATAATTTCACCCATTTATCCCGATGATTCATTTCATGTTCTACTTCAGTCTGTTTTGGCTGAAATTCTTGGAAGACTACAGAATTAAAAATGATATTCTTTAGAAATTTGGCTTGCTGAATTTATACAAAGGTTGACGTCTTAGTGGGATCTATTTGTTTGCTCCTTTCAATTAAAAACATAAATACTTTTTTTCATTGTTAAACATGAGAATACATGCCTAGAACTCTTATAGCAGTTAACACACCATGGACTTTAGAAATGTTCCACGTTAAGAACTGCATGCACCAAACAATAGGTACATTGCAAATGTCCCTGCCAATCAACTGCTTTGCCTTTCCTGATGGATGCATGCTGATGATTGGTGAGGCTCACCAATTGACATTTGTCTCGTAAGTTTTTAAGACAAATTAATGCAGCAAGAATGATCATTTGATCACTGTGTATTTAAATTACATTTATCTTTTCTGATATTTTATTCATTTAGATAAAAATCAAGTTTTCAGAATCCTTATTTTTATATACTATTTCTTTTTTAATTTTTAAAGATTTTATTTATTTATTAGAGAGAGAGAGCACAAGCAGGGGGAGCGGCAGGCAGAGGGAGAGGGAGAAGTAAGCTCCCTGATGAGCAGAGAGCCTGACGTGAGACTCTATCCCAGGACCCTGGGATCATGACCTAAGCAGAAGGCAGATGCTTAGCCGGCTGAGCCCCCAAGCATCCTTATATTCTATTTCAAGGGGAGTCCATTTCAACTGTATTTTGGTAACTTAAATCAACACATCTAAATAAACTAGACAGAGCAGATATTCTCAACCCTAGCTGCATGGTAGGTCTTTAAAAATGCTGATATCCCAGGACCACCCAAGAAAACTTAAATTAGGATCTTGGAGTTGGGGCTCTGACTTCATATGGGGTTTCTCTTAAACCTTCCCCAGGTGGTTCTAACATGTTGATCAGAAGTTAGAAACCACTGAGTGGGTGCAACATTTCTAAAACTCAGGTCCCACACAGCCGTCATACAAAGTTGAGTGGGACACTTGTTAAATGCATCTTCCCCAGCCCCACCCAGCCCCACTGAAACAGACCTGCTTCAGGAGAGCCTGGAATTGGAAGTTCAGCATGCACTTCCTGGGTATGCGGCAGTGTGAAATTTACTACCCTGCTCCATCTGCTTCATTTTCCAGAGAAACTGGTCTCACATTAAAAAAAAAAAGTTAGACTAGCTCCTTTAATCCTCGCAACAACCCTTTTGCAAAGGCTACTAAGATTACCATTATACCAGTGGGAAAACTCTCAGAAGGTCCCACTGCAGAAACAGGATTTGAACTTGTGCGGTGGGACTTCACAGCCCATGCACACGCACAGCCACGACTCTGTAGCTCCAGAGCTTATGCTCGGGACTGCTGCTCTGCGGTGATCACAGAGAGCCAGCTCTGTGGTTAAGTTACGCATTCATGAAGCACAGTAAATAAGGTGCAATGTATGGTAAGGTAGAGAAAAAGGGGGATTCATGCTGATGTCGGTGAGGGTTTCCGGAGAGGCTTCATGAAAAGACCAGGCATTTGAGCTGGCCCTCTCAGGGTGCAGGGGGTTTCTACAGGCAGATTTTGTGCAAACGCAGGCAGAACAAGGTAGGAGGTGCTCAGAGAATGGCAAGAGTTTCTACAATCAATGCAGGGTTGTGCCAGGTGGGAGCCAAGGCCAGAGAAGCAGACTTGAGGTCTTCTGTGGGGGGACTGGATTACATTTGCTTCTTACCTATTCCAGCAGTCAGCCATTCAACCAACAAATATTGTTATTCCAATGCTTAGATGGTGCTTAGCGAGCAAAGGGGAAATTTAAGAAGTGGAATCTTTCATCACTACTGGTCAAGAACTCATGCCCCAGGGGTCACTCAGATCATTTAAAATATTATTTATTAACTTTTGAATAGGAAATACATTCGCATGGGATAAAATCCAAATGAACAAAAGGCTGTCTCCTACCCACTTGTGACTACCAGCTACCCAGATCCTCTTCCCAGAAACAACCATTATTACTCAACTAGTGAAACCTTGGCTGCTGCATCTTTCTTCCCTTTACCACATTCACATGGGCACATAGTCTGTGCAACTGTAAACCCGCCCCATCCCAGTAACTCGCTGAGGTTCAGCCCGGAGTATGGTCATACAATAATGCATCCAGAATTCTCATAGATACCCATTCAACCAACATTCCTGGATGCCTACTGTATGCCTACTATGGGATGGCTAGAATGGGGATAGGGAGATCAGTAAGAGATAACACTTGCCCTTAGGGATCACACAGTTTAATAAGGTAAACCACCAAAAAATAATGAATACAATGCACTGTGGGAAATGTTGTAATAACAATAAATGCAGGGTTTTATGAGGATAAGTGGCCTCTAAAGCCCAAGCTCTTTCTAGTTCCTGCTGCCTCTGGGCAGAGAAGGTTGCTGAGCCACTAAAGCCCTAGGCTAATGTCCTACTTAAGGTGAATTATATCCTTCCAAACTCGCTGTTTTTCCTTTTGCATAATTTGATCAAAATCATTCCTCCTTGTCATGGTCTCTTCCACATGTGGACATTTTTAGATGGGTGTTCCCTTGTTAATTATTAGCTATGAACCATGGTTCATTCTCTTTTTCAGTCAATTCATTTTACTTTTGAATGCATTCTCTCACAGTACTGTTTTGGATTTGGGGCAAATGGCATAAACCAAATTTTGTGAGTTTTGTGCCACTGGCATGTGATTTTGAGCACTGCTTTGTTCTGTTTAATTCTCGTGTGGTCCCACTGAAATGTCAATAGGCTATGAATATTCACAAGAGTGCAGGTCGCAGTAACTCCTTTTATGAAAAATAATGCAGCACGTTGCACATGAAGTTTTTATTCTTTGGAAACAGTTTCTTAGACTGTGTTCCAAGGACACATTTCATAAGATATTAATAGATATTATACTCAAAAAAAAAAAGGATTCATGGCTCAGTACTTTTGGAGATGAAGAAATAAATGGACTTCTTTACTCCAGAAAGTCTTAGAGCCTTTAATGTGCCGACATACATCATGGATTTCCAGGAGAAAGTTGTATGTGGTGCTCTCAAACCTATTTTAAATGAAAACTGGGTTTTGTTTGTTTGATTTTTGGAAATATAGCCATTGTCATTTTGGGACGTTCTGTTTTATTAGATGACTTATGATGTCTAGTGCAATCTGCATGTGAAATGCCTCCAACATATGGTTCTCTATCAGAAGAGAAATCCTCTTAAAAGTATATATATTTATATTTTACAACACATGTTTGTGTAACTAAAGTGGTAACCTTTCTGTACATTGATAGAACATTCTAGATTACTGTGTCCCAGTGAGGCCTTGAACATGCCTGACTCGGTTTTCAGCTCCAAGGCTGGTCATCTCCCACTTGATGACTCTTTCCTCCCTTTCAGCCTTTTGACTTTTGTTAACACCTCTCCTTTCCTCTTGTCCAGCTGCCCCCTCTGGCTGTAGGGAGATGTGGACAATAGACATTGACTATACAGATGACAAAAACAGACCGAGTGGGAACAGGCTGCCAGAGCACAGGGACGGGGATGGGGAGTTAAAAATGAAGATAGAGGAGAGAAACATGACCACCTGGCCCCTAACAATGATCTTTAAACATTTATGCCTCGTCGCTTCTCCTAGTGGTTAGATGCGGCAACGGGTGGCATGCAAATCACGTAAACCTAGAAAGGTTCCTAAATTGCAGGGGAGGGTTGGGAAGAAAGAGGAACATTGTCATCTGTGTTGCTCTGTTATGAAGCTGATCAGGGAAGTTCCTTAGGAACTATCTAGCCAGACAAGCTCTTCCTTTTCATTATCACTTTCCCCGTCAGACTCTATGCATCTATAGTCTTAGTCTATGTTCCTAGGAGAAGTGAAACTATAGTTGATCTCCTTCTGTAGACGTTCTCACTGCGTGGTTAAGAATGAGAAAAATGGGTGTGGAGGAAAGACAGACGCTCAGAAGCTTAGAAATGAGCTGATGGGTGAGTGGAACACAGGGAGCAATGGATGGGAATGAGCAGACTTCGAAAGAAAGCCTTTCCGAAGGTGCGTTCGTTGTGATTACATTCAGAAGTAAGTGACAGAAAATCCAAGGTAACAGTGGTTTCAACAAGATAGAATTTTATTCCTCTCTCATCTCGAAGTGTGGGTAGGTGGTCTGGGGCTGGTATGGTGTCCACATACCTAATATCTTCTCTATTGACCTTATGCTCCAAAATGCTCGCACATCTACTGTAGGCAAGAGGGTGGAGAAAGGGATGAAACACACACATGCACATACACACAGAAAGAACACATATGTGCTATCCTTTTAGGAGGGTTTCTGGAACGACTCTACCACTGTCTGCTTATATCCCATTGACTCTAATTGGTATGGACCAATACCTAGCTGTAGGATAATCTGAGAAATTCACTCTTTATTCAGCCATTTGTGCAGTCAAAACGTGAGCTCGTTGACCATGGAAGAAAGAGATAACTGATATTGCGGGATGTGCAATTATTCACAAAAATTGCCCCTCACTTGTCACCGACATCAAATTTGGCCATGTAACTTAATTCAGCCACCGAACCATAAGTCAAAGCTTTAAGAGCTAACCAGGAGTTTACCACGTCCTTTGCCCTCTGCCATGGGACTGGCAACATTCCAGCCAGAGACTGTTCCATCACACTGTGTCCTGGAGGGACGGTGACAGAGAGCAGAGTGGCAGCTGGCCTGTGACAGACATGGGACATGAGTGGAAAATACCCCTGAGATTCGGGGGCCATTTGTTACCGCAGCGTAACCTACCCCAGCAGTTTCAACATGCAGTCCCCAGACCATCACGTCAGCATCAGCACTGCTGGGGAACTCGAGAAATGCATGCTTAGCCCCACCCTAGACCTACTGAGTTAGAAACTCTGGGGCAGAGCCCGACAACCTGGGGGCTAACAAGTTCTCCAGGGGCTTCTGATGTGGCTAAAGTTTCAGGCCACTGACCTGGTCTATTTTGCCTGCTACGGGGGACTAGTTGTCACTACAGGGAGAAGCAGGGGGCAGAAGCTGCTATCAGTTCCTCATGAGAGGACAGGGAAAAGAGACAGATTCAGGAGCTGTAGAGAAGAAATGGCATCTCCCTGCCCTTCGGTGTGGCTTTAGCCCTAAGAGAAGACACCACACCTAGAGGAGTTGTGGATCCCAGCTCCTCAATAAGGTGAGGGAATTGGTTATTGCAAGAAGTGGATAGTTGGGCCCGTGTCCTTGAAGAAGCAGGAGCAGAATGATGCCTTACAAATTGATTTCTCACTTCTTTGACTTTATGTCACCCTGTTGTTATAGTTGGAGGGCACACAAGCCACTAAAACAGCATTATCTTAAACATTACAGTAAATTACCCCTTCTGTGGTCTATATCTGACTTTCCCAGGTACTACCACCCCACTCTGGTTTGTTCCAAAGCATGGCTGATAAATTACACCTTGAATTCTCAAATGTGGCTCACTGTAATGCCTGTGGGGAGAAATACCAAGGTGTTGCTCTGTAGGGCTGGAAATGAGCAATGGACACAGCCCAAAAGTCAGTCTTTGGTGCTCATTTTGACCCCCTTGCAGAACTTTCTGTGTCATCCAGATTGCTTTGGTCCGTCAGACAGAATTCCATATTCTAGATCTTTCCCAACCATCTAATGTCTCCACTTTCCTGCATATCATTCTCTTAGGACTCCAGGTTCCATGATTAAATAGATGGGAACTATGATGTCTGCTGGTATGTTGCTCTCTTAGATGTAGGTTTTATTTCAATACCACCAGTCTGAAAGTATGAACACCCATGGCTCAGGCTCTAGGAGATGTCTGTAGGAAATAAGTCTTCCACAGGACCATGAAGGGAAATGCAGCCAAACCAGGGTGAAGTGTGGGAGAGGAGTGGGAAGGATGTTTGAGCTCAGAAACGTTGGTGTGTGGTGAAGTCACGGCAGTGACGTCTCTCCTTACTTCAGGCAACTGTATTTCCCCCTCTGTTATGGTTTTGTGAAAAATTCAGGTTTCAAATAAAATACCAAATAACCCTAATGAGGTAGCAATTTAGCCTGAATCAGCAATATTCTATATACATCTGCCTCACAGTGTGAACTGAGCAACCCTTCCCACCATGTGAAGAAGCAGGCACTTCATTTGCTGCTTTTGGCTGAAGAGTTGCCATATTTAAAAGAACAAACATGATTTCCCTAGGATATAACTTCTAATGTGCTCTGGTCAATTCTCAGACTATGCTTTTATATTAGTCATTTGGCATTTTCCTCAGAGCCCACATGGAAACTCCACTGTGTCCGTCCTACTGAATGCTCTGTGCAAATACCACTGCATCAAAGAAGCCAAATGTCCTGAACTCCACGGGAGAAAACCGCAGATGACACAGCTCTGGGACCGATCCCTGAGCAGACTCGCTCAGAATCCCATGCCTCTCTGCCTGGGGCCATCTCCAGAACATTGCAGGGGCCCAGAACAAATCCTACTCCCCAACCCCTAATATTTTTCTATAAGGAAGATCAAATTAAAATGAATATCAAGGGGAGCAGAAAACCAGAAGATGACAGAAAGATATCATGATGCTCAGAGCAGGGACCAGGGTGAGTTATAGGAAGGTGACTTAGACCCAGTGTTTCTCTGCTTGTGGGTCTATGAACTCCTGGGGTCTTTTTCTCAATGCTGCTTAGTTGACCTTGACAGTGAATTTTGAAACTCTGTTTGAGGGGCGCCTGGGTGCCTCAGTTGGTTAGCGTCTGCCTTCAGCTCAGGTCATGATCCCAGGGTCCTGGGATCGAGCTCCACATTGGGCTCCCTGCTCAGCAGGGGTCTGCTTCCCCCTCTCCCTCCGCCCCTCCCACCACTTGTGCACATGCGCACCCTCTCTCCCTCTCTATCAATTAAATATATAAAATATTAAAAAAAAAAAACAAAACTCTGAGGTTCTTTCTTTCCCTGGGAACAAACTATTTAGTGACTGTGGGAGGATATGACAAACAAGACAAAGGCAAGCAGCTTCTTTAAACTTCTTCCTGCTTCAATTTATTTCAAGACCAAAAAAGACTTTGGCTCCCTTGGCTTTGTTGGGATCAGCCCATAGGAATTTCTGGGCTCTGAGGCTGAGCCAACAGTGGAGGGTTCCCTCACAGAATTCAGAGGCAAAGGAGTTCCCTGAAGCTGCTCTTCAGGGGGGCAGCTTGTTAGAGTGACCTAGCCAGGCGGCTTGTTAAGAGTGACCTAGCCAGGCGGGTGTAGCCGTGATTAGAATGGGATGACCACAGCTTTACTGTTATCACTCCCACACAGCAGACCCCTTGCCTGTGTGCTCCCTATCTGTCCCTGCCTTCTCTTCCCCCTGCTTTTTATATCTGTACCTCTTCTTGGTCTGATGGCTACTCACCGTATGGACACTTTTTCTGTGCATATCTCAGCTCCTACCTAGGCTGAATAATTGCAGTGACCTCTTTCACCACCATCATTTTCTGTAGCTCACGGGTATGAATTGAAAACTATACATACTCCAAAAAGAAGAAGAAGAAGAAGGTAGCGGGAGGGGAAGAATGAAGCGGGGGAAATCGGAGGCGTAGATGAACCATGAGAGACGATGGACTCTGAAAAACAAACTGAGGGTTCTAGAGGGGAGGGGGGTGGGAGGATGGGTTAGCCTGGTGGTGGGTATTGAGGAGGGCACATTCTGCATGGAGCACTGGGTGTTATGCACAAACAATGAATCATGGAACACTTCATCTAAAACTAATGATGTAATGTATGGGAATTAACATAAGAATAAAAAAAAACTATACATACTCCAATGAAGGCAAATGATTCGCTATTTCATAATTTTTATAATTACAATCAAAGCTTTCACAGTATTCCCCAAACCACAAAGGTAGAGACATATCAAAATGCTAAAGACCAACCCCCCACCCAGGCCTACCCCTTGGGTCCTAGGGTCTGATGGGTTTCCCCACCAGGGTGGGGTGTGGGGTGCACACGTTTTGCAGCACTTTGTCCAGCCCTGTGGCCCAAGGCTCAGGCTGGCCTCCAGGCGCCTTGTGGCTGAGTTCCACTCCTCGGGGAAGGAAGGGCATGTGCCTTTAGCAGCTGGGCTGCCCAATCCTCTTCTGTTCCAGGGAAAGAATGAGAGTTTTGCATTCTCTCTCCCCTGCAGGTAAGATCTTTGTCCAAAGACCACTGCCATCTTCTTCCCAGCCTCAGGCCATTGCCCTTGGCTGCTCCTGATCTTCTGGCTCAGAACTGCACTAAGGTATCCTTTCTCCTTTTTTCAATATTCTCTTCCCTCTGATCTTACTCCTTTCATTTTCTGTGTCTCTTCTACCTCATTCTTCTATCCCTCAGTAGAGTATTGCCCTTCAGTTTTTCTACCTCTCTGTCTTCTTCCCCTTCCAGGACATTCTACCCTGGTACAAAATGTTATCATTAAGCGAAGAATAGTAAACGAGAAGGTTTCCAAGCAGTGGATTCTCTTTTTTAAAATTCCAAGGTAGTGTCTGTGAGTCTAATTTATTTTATTTCCAACTTTTTATTTTGAAAAATTTCACACCTACCAAGAAGTGGCCAAAATGGTATAAGGAATACACATATGTCCTTCACCTAGGTTCACCACATTTGTTTCCTCTTTCAGGGTGTGTATAGTCATTACGGTTATTTAAGAGAAAGTTGCAAATGTCGTAACCCTTTATCCCTAAATACTTCAACATGTATCTATTAAGAACAAGAGCATTCTTTCACATAACCACAACATAATTATCAAATGCAGAAAATTTAATAGTGGTACAAAACTACTATCTAGTGACCCAGCCATGTGAGTCTTTTTAAATGTTTGAAGGAAGAATCTGCATTTGGCTTTGATTTACATAATCTAAAAATAAGGGCTTCATTGCAGTTTCACCAAAATCCACATCAATAGGAATGGGTGGTGGCCTCAAGGAAATGCTTTTTTCCCTTCTTAGTCCTTAATTTATTTCCCTTATAAAGCATAGATACCACTAATAATACCTATCAACCAAAGGAATTTGGTTGATGAACAGTATTTCCAGCATGTTAAAATCATTGAAAAAGTATGGGAGGGGGCGGGGGCGGGGGATGGTACTATACCCACAAAGACCAGTGTCTCGTTTGGAGATAACTTCCAGAGCCCTTACATGACATTTTGATATAATTTAATTTCCTGAGGACTCACATTTAGGGACATAACCCATCAAGCTTCTTCCAGGGATGTGTTTATAGCAAATACCCCTTCACAACAAAAACCCGAGATGATGTTAAAATGGAACCCGTAGCTCTTTGTTGTGTTTTTCGAGGGAGAGGTTTGTGCTTATACACGTGTCAACAAGCAAGCGTTGGTTGAAGAGCATCTGTATTCCTGCATCCCAGACGCACAGCTCTGCCTGACAACAGCCGAAGTCCAAGGTTCGACTTGAGATTGATTGCACCAACCTGCTTGGAATAGACCACAAGAGATACCTCTCTGGCCCCTCACCAAACCCAAACCAGTGCCTCTGGAATCGGTACCTTTCTGACTTTGGTGCTTTTCCTGCGCCGTTAAGAGGACATCCCGTCTTTTGCCAAAAGGGATTTGTCCTTTTTATCTCGTCAGGAGCGTGCTCTAGCTATTTGCATTTTTGAATTGCTTAGCTGCCCAAGCATGCTCCGGGTGTGCTGTTTGAAATGTGTCACGGAAGCACGTGACTGCTCTTCCCAAGCTGATGTTGGACTTTCTCCAACAAATATGGATTAGGTTAAAGTCGGTTCTGAATTGCCGAGGCTCTGTTAATAACTCCCAGACGGGCATCTCCGTGTGCTCCAGCAGGGAAATGCCGGCCGCCGATGGCAGGAGCAAGTGTTTGGCAGGTCCATCATTCCGTCATTAAAGGCCACATTATGACTTACAACTGTGCTTGCATGACAATGGCTGCGATGAGCCCAGCCTCGCAGTCAGGAGCCCTAGGAGTTTGCTTTTGGGTAGATTGTTTTCCAGGCGGTGAAAAATATTTTGTATGGAACTGCCCTCTTCCTAGCTCCAAATAGGATAATATGACTGAGTCAAAGGGCAGGCTGGGAGGTGGGGTGGTGGGTCTATGCTCTTCCCTGGAGACCCATGGCAAGGCAAAGCTACATGGCCAGGGATATGTGTCCAAGGATCCTCTTGCCGAACGGCCCTTGCTCAGTGGAGCAGCTTTTCTCTGCGCCTGTCCTGAGCTTGTGTCCTTCAATGCCTACTACTTCCTGCCCTGGCAAGTTCCGGTTGGAGCAGTGAATTACATTAGGGTTATTGGCACTGTGGTTCTAGTTTCCATTAGGGGCATATTTTCTTTGTCTCTGGTCCTTAAGCTATAATAATATGGGCATTTTAATACTGTTGTGAATTTTTTTAAAAAAGAAACAGAAGGGGCACGTGGGTGGCTCAGTGGGTTAAGAGTCCAACTCTTAATCTCAGCTCAGGTCTTGGTCTCAGAGTCGTGAGGGCAAGCCCCACATTGGACTACACCCTGGGTGTGGAGCCTATTTTAAAAATAATAAACAAACAAACAAACAAACAAACAAACAAACAAATAAAAAATGAGAAAAGAAACAAAAACGGTCCATCTTCCATTATAGCATTTCCAGTCCAGAAAATAAAATGGTGTACCTTGGGTGTTAAATACCAATGTGCCAAGTATTGCCTCGGAGTATGCAGGTCGTGGACTCTCTGGCTAATATAGTTAATCGTGATGAAATTGGATATGATGATGAAAGGGAGTAATTTGACAGAAAGATAACATATTGGTGATGGTATCAGTGCTGCGATAGATTTCAGCAGAGTGGTGAGAGGCAACAGGGTCTCTGTTTGCCAAGTAAATGCTGCATGTGCATTTCTTTCACTTAGAATGTAAAAGAATCTTTCGTCCCAATATGTATGTTGTGGTGAGACTGACCGAGCACGATAAAAAGTAATTGAAAACATTCAGTTGTAGATGATGCGCTTTCTCCTTTGCTCTGGGTCCCTATTTCAATAACAAGTAATCCAGCCACGTAGAGTCCTTACAGTCAGGTATTTTATGATGTCATTTCATCTGCATAGGCATATCTATATGTTCTCTTTTCCTTTCCAGCAACTCCAAGGAATTTAAAAGTATAAAACCACATCTGCCAATAACATTAGGATGAACCATTTAGGATTTGGTTTTTTACAAGGCAGCAGCACTAAATGCCATTGATTCCCAGAATGCACTGGTACATTTTTAGTGCTAACAGTCAGGATTTTAAAATATTTCATTTTAAGTCATTTAAAAATATCCAAAGATCAGCAAAAGATTTCACAGAACTTCCGCATTGAGGCCTGCCCGAAAAGGGTTCGTATGGGTGTGGGACTGTTGAAAGGTAACAAGTTGGATATTCCAGACAGTTGGGGAAAAGTAATCTAGCTCGCAGGGTTTTCCGTAAGACATGGCCATGGAGCTCCCTGTAGGCTGCAGTATTTAGACCATCTGCACAGAGGGGGAAGGATTTTTGCCATCACCTGCATGCAAACTACCCCAGTGCTTTATAAGTGTGTTTTAACGTATTACACTTCCTTATGTGTGAATATCATGAAGTCTCTATAGGCCAATAGTTCCCATAACCCTGAGAGGCTGCGTATTTATTGAAAATGCCTTCAGCTCACCCCCACAAATGCAAATGACTGCCCAGTGGATTCAGATTCAGTAACCCAATGCAGGACCGTCAGGGTCCTTTGCCTGAGCTTGCCCAAGCAACAAAAAGGGGGAAATTTTTGCTTAAAAGGCACTGTAGGTTTATTGACCCTGGGTATTTCTTAAGTGTTCAGAAAGTACTTTTGTAGTATCATTAATATTTCATTAAAGAACTTCAGTTCATGAATTTCTATTTGTAGAAAGTTTGGGGAGTTGGCAGGTGCAATAGCAATAGAAGATATCCTATTTTAATGGTCATTAAGTTGAAACTTTCTGAGATACTATTAGACCCCAATTAGTTAGCTGAGTACCACCAGTGGTTCATCATTGTCATTAGGTATTAATTAGCAGCTACAGAGTGCTAGACGCTCTGCAGAACTCACCAAAGCAACCGTCCCTGTTTGGGAGAAACGTATACTTCTGGGGGGTGGTGATCTTTGTTGTTGTTACATTAGCATTTGTAATGAACATTTGCAGAATGCAGTCCTCGGTATTTTGGAAGGGCTTTACCGGCTCTAATTACAGCCTCCATAGCTCATAGTGTACATGGTTACATTTACAGGAAAGGGAATCGACTCCGGAAGAGGTCACGTGGTTGAGCTGGCCCTGCTGTCGCGGCTTTCTGACACCCTTTTAAATGTTATGTCACCTTTGACAGAACATATCCTAATAACCCAAAGAGGTGTAAAACAGGAGACTTTGAGGGAGAGAGACCCTTGTGTAAAAACCCCAATGGTATTCATCAGAGAGCAGCATGGGTGAAGGGACCAGGGTTTTGTTTCTCCTTCCCTATCCTTTACCACGTAGGACAATATTCTTCTCATAATGGCGCTCAAGTTTCTGGATTGTTAAAAAGAAGCTTATAAGAGCAATTGAAAGTAATGTGGGCATTTTAATATTGTGACACTTAATGCTACATAAAACCTTTGTTTCCTACAGGTTTATTGAGCTGGTGTATTAGATTTCCTGCTGTATGAGCAGGAAGATTATGGTGGCTTAGGTCTAAGTATACTTTAGGGAGGCATTTTGTATTTTCTCTATAAATAGTCTTTGTAAAATAACACAATTGTGTAACTATTAATGTTTATATTGCATTATACATCTCCCAAAGTTTACTATGCATAGTGTAGAGTGTGATAACCAAAGGAAATGTCTTTGTCTATGAAATGGGCTAGGAATTGTCATTGTCAAAGTAAATCTATTTTACTTATTATTTCATCAGTAGGATCTTCATGCTTTGGTTTTACATTATGGTATTACGTCATTATGTCTATAAGCTTCCAGGGGCTAGTATTTATAGACATACACATGCACACATCCACCTGCATACATGTGTATGTCATGTTTTGAAATGAAAGCTATAGCAGAACTGAGAGACTGACTTTAACATAGAAATAATGACATTTCGATGAATCCAAAATGGGCAGAAAACAAAAAACGGTGGTTGCAAGTATATGGTTTTTACAGATGAAAAATCTGATCAAAAGGACTTTTGTTTAGAGCATGCACGCAAGCTTATTTTTCATCCTGAAACAATTTCTCAGGCTTAATGAAACCGAACAGATCATTAACTCCTTATTCTATGTGCATTTTTGAATGGCTTACGCCGGGTACCGCTCGCAAGTACAGGGCCAATGGTAGGCCCGCAACAGTGCAGCACAGACTTCCACTTGGGTTACGCTTCTGTTCCTTTTCCTGGGGAAACGTAACCTATGGTGAAATTGCATTTCTTTGTGTGAGTAATTTAATGAGCAATTTCTTCAGAATTTGTAAGAGAAGGGCCCCAGTCCTAGCAGTGCAGGTCCCCCCCAGAGCCACTTTTCCTTCCATACGTGAATAGCCAGTGTCATTATTATGGTCAAAAGCAGAGCATGAGAGAAACAAATGGGGAGGGCCGTTACATCCGAAGAAATGAAAGATTATCTTCTCCAAGCGGCAGATATTAGATGCATCGGGCCTACCTTGGAATCACTCCGGGCTTCCGATAGAACATGACGTATGGGTAATCTGCAATTTGCTAGGGGCATTGTTAGCATGCTTTGCCTCCAGGGTAGGATTTTAACCAGGCCTCCAGCAGCTGTGTGTTTGGCGTCTCAGCCACATTAGGTATACAGAACCCCCCTGCTATTACCCTGGTGAAACCCGTGCCAAGGCCCCTGGTGACACGATGGAGGTAGTAGGTCAGATGAGTTACATTAAGTGGCAAGTGATAAATTCAAGATGACAATTCAAAACAGCAGTGTTTCTTCTAGTAATTAATTCCAGTGGTGCCTGAGGCGGTGCTTGGTCGCTGCCACTTGGTGTAGCTATGCTGTGTAGCTAATGAGGAAACATTACGGCGAGGATTAGGGGCCTGGGCATTCTGGCAGGCTGAGGTCACTGTGATTAGGAAATATTAACACAGACTTACTGTGATAAACCATATACGCCCAGGAAACTTAATTTTTATTTTATTCATGTAAAAACTGTTGGAATCCTTTACAATGCGGTGATTCACTAAGTGGGCTGCGGAGAGGGGTGAGGCATTCCACCGTGGCTCTGGGGCGGCCCCTCCAGGGACACTGGGATGGCAACAAAAGGGCTTGCCAGAGCCACTGGCCCTTTCTCTTCGTGTTGTTGGCACCTAGAGACACTATAAAATGATGGGCCCGTTTCATTTTCCCAAATGAGACTTAATTAAGAGGGGTGCTGGGTGGCTCAGTCGGTTAGGCGTCTGCCTTCAGCTCGGGTCATGATCCCAGGGTCCTGGGATCGAGTCCCGCGTTGGGCTTCCTTGGCGGGGAGTCTGCTTCTCCGTCTCCCTCTGCCCGCCACTCCCCCTGCTTGTGCTCTCTCTCTCTGTCAAATAAATACATAAAATCTTAAAAGAAAAAAAAAAGAGACTTAATCAAGAACTTTTCTTATGAGTCATCCTCCTTGCCTAAGAAATCACTCTGAATTGGTTTTATGGTGATCTTGTCAAGCAATGGACGAGGAGTTTATTCGCCCTTGCTAAGTCTGTGCTTGATGAGGGCACCCTCGATGTCATGGTGCTAACAAGTCTTCAGAGGGCATGCTCCCAGTTATTCTCACTGCCAAACAGTCCAGAGAGCTGTGTGCAGGAAGTGTTGCCATCCCAGGATGATCGACGACAGACACAAGGCCAGAGTATTGATGGGAATGGGTTGGAATCACATGGTCAGGTAGCCAACTCCTGGTTGGGCCTAGAACTCAGCACTCAAGGCACTGACATGTTGTTCACCTGAGTGTCTCCTAGAGAAGGATGTGGAGCCAACCAGCCTAGCTATCGCCTATAGAATTCCTGAAGAATATTCCACTGGGCATCGTTTTGCGCACACATTATGTGTGCATGAATGCACACACATTTACACACGCACACGCACACATACACGGAATGTGAACTCATCCCTGGCGAAGGACTTTTAGTATGAGCAACTACAGATGTCCTGTGGTGTATTGGATATATGACCTATAAAATACCTACTAAATACTTTGCCTTTGGCACTGAAAAATGAACTGCTTCTAGAGGTAAGACTGTTTCCTTATCACCTGCTATAAATTGGCTCTGGTGTTTGATACTCAAGTTCAATATGCGCTCGTCCCACAGGTATGTGTGTGAGTGAAGGGAGACGAGTGGAAAGGCCATTAGCAACATGTGTTCTCTGAAATGTTGAAGTGCTGCCACCACTTATATCTCTGTGTTCCAGCTTCTTCGTTTATTAAGTCAGATACATTTTAGAGAAAAACTATAAGCACAGTGTGTTTTCTTGTTTTCCTGAATTCCACAGAACACATGATGTTGATCTTGCATTGGTGACAATGAAATTTAGCCAGTTCCATTTTCTAGAATTGTAGAAATCATGGAGAGAGGTTTTTTCCATGATAATAGAAGAGGGAGGCTCAGTTTCAACAAAGTAACAATTAAAAAATACTTCTAATAAGGTATATATAACTCTTGTCATTTTTGTGCATGGGAAAGAAACTTAGGAAAAGTCAGTGTTTAGCAAATAAGTCTATCATTTCTTTACATGTTTTGAGCTGATGGTTTGAAAAAGCACCAAAGTTTCTATAAAACCTTTCTCAACTTTGTTTGAAGTGGGCAAGAGGTGTGCAGATGAGAGATGCCCGAGTTAATAAAGGAGTAGGTAGAATGGTCAAGTCCAATCACTGGGCTGTGCAGAGTAGGCAGTGGGGATTCATGTAATGAAGGCATTGAATCCGAGTGTACTCAAATTATTTTTGTCTTAACTTCTATATTTTAACCTTGAAAGAATCCTATCTTTTTGCTTACTTAAGTTTCCAGTTGAGCAAAAAAGCATTATGCAAATCATTTTCTAGGAGGCTAAAATCTACTGAGAACAAAACACAACTTCAGAAATGTGTAGGAAATCACAGTTCAAAAACATGATCCTAAGCTGCCTGCCATTTTAGGAAATGAAGGAAGACTATATTTCCTTTTGCAAGTGCTTAAGATTACATTCTGTTCAATTTATGTCATACTGTTTAATCACCTAATTTTATGTGTAATTTCACACTTGAGAATTTTAAATATTCCTTTAGTAAGGAGGGAAGGAAGTGCTCATTTCAGGCCTTGGATGGGATGTTCTTTTTTCTCTGTGACAAGTCAGAAAATAAAAGGTTTCTAATGTTTGGAAGCTTGTCACATGTCTAAATCAGTAGGCAGGTTTTAGCTACTAAGACAATGCCAAGTCTTACATTAAGAAGGCTCTAGAACAAAACCATTAATTCATCTGGATTCAAGCCTGTTTCTCATCTTGTGTCTAGTCACCATTTTTTAAATTAACCACCTAGATACCGCATGCGGAAACCAGGCTATTGCTGCTTTGTTTCTGCCAAACTGCAGGTTTCTCAGGGTCTCACATTTTAAAATACTTTCTGTTATGCTATGAAAGGAAGAGCACTGGACTGGGAGTCCAAAGATTGGGCTCTAGTTCTAGCCCCACCGCTGACTCACTGTATGAACTCCAGGCCTCGGTTTTCTCATTTATGAAATGGGAGAGCAGGTTCCCAGTCCTGAGATCTGATACATCATGTATACTTGGAAAGTTTTCTTTTTTCTTCTTTTTAAAACTTGTTTAGAGAGTCTTTTTCTAATTTTTTTATTTGAGAGAGAGAGGGAGAGAGAACGTGCACATGTGTGAGCGTACTCATGCCCTACAAGCGAGGGGAAGGAGCTGAGGGAGAGGGGGAGAGAGAGAGAGAATCTTAAGCAGCCTCCACACCCAGCCCATCATGGAGCGGAGCCGTGGCAGGGCTCGATCTCATGACACTGAGATCACGACCTGAGCTGAAATCAAGAGTCAGATGCTTAACCGACTGAGCCACCCAGGCCCCCATAGATAGTCTTTAATTTAAACTATACAAGTCATTTGTTCTTGTTTTAAGATGTCAAATAGTATGAAATATAAAGAAGAAATTTGATAACAATCCATCCTCTTCCATCACACGTGCTTCCAATTTCACTCCCCTGAGATATCCACTATTAAATTTGGCATGGGTATCACTTAGGATTACACTTTGTGTTGTGTATAGTTGAAATACAGAGGGAAATAACTTAAACAAAATAGAAGTCTATATCTCTCACAGCTAAATCATGTCCCAGAGGTAGGATGTCCAGGGTTGGTATAGTGGCTCCATAGTGTCATCAGGGACCTTGGCTTCTGTCTTTCCATCCCACTATCCTAGCTCATGGCTGCCATGCTCAAAGTCACCTCATGATCCCAAATGGCTATTGGAGCTCCAGCCAACAGAGACACATTGCAGGCAGTAGAAGGAGGAAAGGCAGAGGAAATAAAAAGAGGTGGGGGAATCTCTCCCAAGTCATCTCCCTTTAAGCATACAGTTTTGTCTACATCTTATTAGCTGAAATTACATGGTCACACTCATTGCAAAGGAGGCTGGGAAATGTAGCCCCACATTCTGGGTGGTAATATACCTGGATACAAACTCACTGCAATTCTGAAGAGAAAGGAGAAAACTGTGTATCTTTCCCTAGTCTGCAGCTTTCCACACTTATTTTTCATGCTTGTACAAACATACATAAATATATAGTTTCATTGGGTGGTTCTGTTGTGATTGTTTATTAAAATGAGATTACATTTTGTTTTTCTATATGTTTTTCTATAACTTGATTTTTTTCTCTTAACATAATATGGACATTCCTCCAGGTCAATGTATAGTGATTGGAATTGTTCCTTTTAATAGCTATAGAATATAATATGAATTTATCATAATATATTTACTCAGTCCCCTACTGATAAAAATTCAAATTTCCCATTTAGCTACCAAAAAAATGTTGAAGTAAATATCCTTTTATGTATATCTTTAGCCATGTTTTCTTAAATTTTTAAAATTATTAATTCCATCACACGTACAAACGAGTATATGTCATAAATATGCCCAGTTTATAGAGTAATAAAACAAATGCATGTATACCCACCACTCAAAAAAACTATAACTATCTTTAGAGTTCCCATATACTATTCACACAGAGCATACCCCCCAAAGGTAACCAATATCCTGAACTTCATCATTTCTTTGCTTTTCTTTATAATTTTACCATGTGTAGATATATTGTTAAACATATCGTTTGGTTTTGCTTATTTTTGAACGGTGAAGTCATTGGTATATTCCTGTGACTTGCTCTTTTCGCTGTACACTATGTGATGAGATTTACCAATGCTGAATGTGGCTCACTATGGTTTACTGATGCTTGCTTGTGTGCAGGGTGGCCTACCGCATGAATATGCCACAATTTCTTCATCTGTTCCCCTGTTGATGAACATTTGTTTCCATTTTTATTGCTAACACAAAAAAAAATGCTGTTTTATGCATTCTTGTTTGCCCTTATTTTCTTAACCGTATGTGCAAGAGCTTCTCTTGCTTATATACTCTAGAATGTAGTTACTAAGACATAGGGTAATATGCCTTTCCCTCCCCAAAGTATTTATCCCGAATTACACTGCACCTGTTGTTACACATCTTCATCAAAAGTTAGTCGTTCCAGACTTTTTTCCTTTTTTTAAATTGAAGCATAATTAACAAACAATATTATATTAGATTCAGTTGTACATTGATTCAACAATCCTATACATTACTCAATGCTTGGTAGTGTCAGACTTTTAAAGTTTTGCCAGGCTAGCTATTGAATTGTATGGAGGGCCCTGTTAAAAGTGCCTTAGCCCTTGAGAACTGATTGGGTAGGTCTGGTTTAGTCATCTTATAAAGGGTCCTAGGAATCTGTATTTAATAAATCTCTGGTTGGTTTTGATGCTTAGCCAGGTCTGAAACTGTGAGACTAGACTGACCTCTAAGACCCCATAGAGTGTGACCATTTCCAGATCCTCTATTGCCTTTCATTGCCCACGCTGACGCCACCATCTTGGTCTGGGGAGTCTTTTTCCACAGAGTTCTTCGCATTTGCAATTCTCCTTCCTTTCCACTTCTCTAGCCAACACACGAGCCCTGAATCAGGCCCTTATTACTCTCTGTCCAGATTAGAAATGACATGGAAAGTGGTTACATACACAGACTCTGGAGTGGGTCTGGGTTCAAACACTGCCTTCAGAAGGTTGCCTTCTCTGTAAAACGAGAATGATAACAAACACACCTATCACATGGGAAATGTGAAGATTAAAAGAGTTAACATAGGTAAAGATCTTCAAATGGTGCCTGGCACAAGGTATGCACTGAAGCAATGTTATCTGTGACTCTGACTGTCCTTGCTGCTGTCAGCTTTGTTCCCACAACAGCCTCCTGCCGGAGTGTGGGGAATTGGAAAGAAAGAAGGCCTCCCTGACAACCTCTCTTCAACCTCAATTCTCTTTACACTAGAGTGCTAAAATAATCTTCCACCAGCAGCATTTCATCGCATTCTCCACTCTTCGAGAATGTGCAATGGGGGGGCGCCTGGGTGGCTCACTTGGTTAAGCGTTGACTCTTGATTTGGGCCCAGGTCCTGATCTCAGGGTCGCGAGATCGAGCCCGCTGTCGGGCTCTGCATTTGGCGGACGTGGAGTCGGCTTGAGATTCTCTCTCCCTCTGCCCCTCCCCCTCCCTCCCCCTCTTAAAAAAAAGAAAAGAAAAGAATGTGCAGTGGTCCCTTTTGCATGTCTTGGGGAAATAACCCATCAAACAATCATGGAAATGTCAGCGGTGTGAGGGGTTCACTATATTTGAAAGAAACAGTTTTGCCTTTTCTTCTCATTCAGCTGTAGCTTGTCTTCCACAATACTTAAAAAGTGGCTTATGGTCATTGTAGGAGCCAAGATTGTGGTTCAACTGCTTTAACAGAGACCAAATAACGGTATTTTAAACAAGCTAGAAGTTTATTTCTCTCTACTTAACACCAAGCTTCTAGGCAACACAGGAGGTCAAGTGGCTGCATTTCATGAAGTCAGACCCTGGTTTCATCCTTGTTGTTGCTACACCATTCTCTAGAGCAGAGGTCAGCAAACTTTTTTTGTAAAGGGCCAGACAGTAAATATTTTAGGCTTCTGTGGGCCATATGGTCTCTGTGACAGCTACTCAACCCCGCTGTAGGAGCACGAAAGCAGCCATAGGGAGGACATAAATGAAGGAATATAGTCTCTAGCTGGGCTGCCATGTTCCTAGCTAAAGCTTGAGGGGTTTTACTACTAAGAAGGAAAGGAATGGGTATCGAGGGTCCATTAGCAATCTCTGCCACAGCACCTGAGAATCAAATTGGAATAATGACAGAAAGATTATCTCCCAAAGATCCTTTGAGTTTTGTCTTCTTCTCATTGCCAAAAATGAGATCTACGATGCTCAGTGACTATAAAATAAACGGCTTTTGCTGTCCAGTGAGACAGACATGAGGGTCGTAGAACCGAGGGGGCAAAGGTTGCTGGTCATCCAACTGGCAACTATCACTACAGAATGTAGTCAGTGTTGTCAAGCCATTTGGTGGAGAATTGTCATTTCATACTGAAAGTAGGTGTCAAAAATCACTGCAGAAGCAAAGTGCTTTTGGCTCTTGGTTTTAATCTCCCACTTGTGTCATTTTTTTTTTAATTTTAAAAATTTGCTGATATCTGGTAAGCCTCAACATAATCCAAAACCCTTATCTAGATGTTAATATTGAGGTTGGCTACCCCACTCCCAGTCCCAAATTTTTAGTTCATGCTGGAAGAAAAAGCCAGGGTGAAGGGCAGGAGGTCAGATGCTCACTTTATTAGAAAAATAAGAGCTTTCTAGATAGACTCAACTGTAAACTATCAATCTGACAAGAAGTGAAGATCTTTTTTTTTTAGCTAGACACATTGCTACCCTGAAAAACCTGAGGTCCTGTTGGTAAGGGGAAGGACAGATTAGTTATCGGAAGAACAAATGACTGTATCTACTATGTGCAATTCGATTGTTGAGTTTGCAACAGATTTATTGAGCACCTGCTATGTACAGGGCACTGTACTGAGCCATAGGAAAGCAAAAATTAACAGTATAAAACATTTGTTCTTGAGGAGCTCATAGTCTAGAAGGGGAAACAGATTAACAAACACATAATCACCATGAAGTATGATAATAGAAGTGTGTATAAAGGACAGAAAGAGTTCAGAACAGGCAGTAGTTCACCCTGACTTTGGAAGGGTGAGAAAAGAGGTCAGAGAAGCATTAGCCGAAACAGAGAATCTCCACCTTCTTCCCAGAGAATAGACTCTGGGTGTGAACAGAGTAGCATCCCATCCATCCATATCATGCATGTGATAGGAGAATGCTAGAATAGTCACATCGAATGTGTGCCAGGGTGCATGCATGTGTGTGTGCATGTGTGTGTGTTTGCACAGGACAAGTCAGCACCAGGAGCAACACCATTTCCCCACCAGAGTCTGAGCTTTACTGCCTGCCGTTGGTATCCTGCATTTTTCCTCACCATGGTGCAAGGGCTTCTCCCAACCCCAAGGACCACTTTCACAAGCCTTACCTTGCCGAAAAATACAATTTGTATATTAAAATATGCTTGGGATATGTATGTTTCTTTCTCTTATTTGGTGCTCACTTGGTAAGAAGTAAAATGAAATGCGTTTCTTAGGGTATGAGGGAATATATGCCAGGAAGTTCCCTTTTTTCTTTTTCAAATTAAAATGGTTTGCTTATATGGCAATATTTATTTTTTTTTGTTTACCTAGAACGCTGCCCATGTTTGCATCCTGGGCTTACACATCGTGGACCCCAACAAGCATTAAAAGCCAGAAGCGGAAGGCTCGGAGAACATATAAACACGGGGAGATGACAGGCCTTTGCGGCAGTTGGAAGCTGGGGAATAGATAATTACATCATTGTCTCGCATTCTGTTCCCACGCGGACTTGCTTAAATGTCATTTCCACTGCAGGGTCTCACTCTTGCCTTCCTCGGAAACCTGATTCAACCTGCGCTCGGACATCCCGAGAGCCGCCCCGCGGCGCCCCACGCGCCCCACCGGGCATTCCTACTCCGGTAGCGCGGGTCCTCGACCCGGCTCTTGTTTCTGATACCTCCCGGCAAAGTTTCTCAATCGATATGGCATCAGCCCCAGCGGCTCCAGGGAATGCAAGCCCGCAGCAGCGTACTTAATCTTGGAGCCAGCTTGTGCTCTCTGCTCGGCTGCTAAACTGGGTAGTTGGCCTACTTGATGTGGCATTATTGCTTCTGAGGTCAGGTGTGAGCGGCGCGGCGAGGGCTGATGAATGGCTGTTGGGGAGGAAGAGCCCCTCCCGCCCACCAAGAGACATTTAATAATGATAGAGCATAACTGCGCGCGCACAAAACTCCGTGTGGCGTGTTTGTGCATCCTCTGGGCTGGAGGTGTGGAAGGATTGGCATCATTATGGAAGGAAGCTTTCAAAGTGGTGGCTTGGGGTTTCCCACACAGAAAGGACAGGGGAGAAGCTAGATGGGTTGTTGTGGCATCTTCAACGATAGTAAATAAAGTTTTCTCTTCCTTCTCAGAGAAAGCAGCAGCTGTAGGATTGGTCCACCCTTTATTTGAGCATGACTTGGAGGCAGTGTGGGGAAAAAAAAGGGGGGGGGGAGGAATTATTTAAATTGTATCAAAATGGAGCATTAATAATATGTTCATCATGGAGGGAGTAATTATTCAGAATGAGAAGGTGGATTTCGCAGTGTAACACCCACTAATATGGAGAAATTCGTATAGAAATAATAATTGAGCATAGCATTGAGCCCTCACCCCCTATTGTTTAGAATGTAACACTATGAAGCCTGAATCATTCTAAAAATGGTTGTCCTGTAAGAGGTTTCAGTGCATTATTCATCTATCTAGCTATTTCCTATTCCGTGCAATCCTTTTTTTAGTAATCAGACAAAGCAGAAAAAAGAAAAATGCTTGGAGTGACCTAAATATTCTGTCTGTTATAAATGAAGGCAGGTTTCTCTGTAAATAAATAGACCACAAAATATTGTCAAGAAAATCATCAAAAGTGTAAAGGTTGGGTTCAGACAGAACCTCTACAGAATCGGAGGGCTTCATTAAATATTTGATTACACAACAATTATCTAATGAATAGGAGAGTGATGACCGGCTTTTCAGAGGTATGACAAGCTTAACGAGTCTTTGGACAGTGCATTTAGGGAAGAGTTGTGAATAATAGTTGCGTGCTCTGGGCAGAGCTCTTGATTTATTCATCCTCTATCCCAGGACAGCGTCTCCTGTAAAGAAGGTCTGCTGTAAGCTTGGATAGTGAATGGAATGAAATAGAAATGAAATGAAGTAGAGGATGGTTTGGGGACACACCTTCTGGGGGTAAGAGGATTGATGCTCTTCTAACTCCACAAGGTTATGTTTTTCCATCTCCCTAGTGGTAAGGATGGGGCTAAACTAATGATCTTAAACTACTGATGTTTGGTTTGCGTGCTGCAAAATCATTTTTTCAAATATTTAAGGTAATTTCAACTTGTCTTTTTTTTTATTATGTTATGTTAATCACCATACATTACATCATTAGTTTTAGATGTAGTGTTCCACGATTCATTGTTTGCGTATAACACCCAGTGCTCCTTTCAATATGTGCCCTCTTTAATACCCATCACCAGGCTAACCCACCCTCCCACCCCCCTCCCCTCTAGAACCCTCAGTTTGTTTTTCAGAGTCCATCGTCTCTCATGGTTTGTCTCCCCCTCCGATTCCCCCCCTTCATTCTTCCCCTCCTGCTATCTTCTTCTTTTTTCTTTAACATATAATGTATTATTTGTTTCAGAGGTACAGGTCTGTGATTCAACAGTCTTACACAATTCACAGCGCTCACCATAGCACATACCCTCCCCAGTGTCTATCACCCAGCCACCCCATCCCTCCAGCAACCCTCAGTTTGTTTCCTGAGATTAAGAATTCCTCATATCAGTGAGGTCATATGATACATGTCTTTCTCTGATTGACTTATTTCACTCAGCATAACACCCTCCAGTTCCATCCACGTCGTTGCAAATGGCAAGATTTCAACTCATCTTTATGATTGTACTTGATCCCATGGCGACCAGTTCTCACAAAGGTGCAAAGAAAATTTAGCATTTTTTATGACTAGTGCAATCTTTTTTATGCACTCCAAACCTTATCACTAGGACAGAGCGGGTGTGGGGATCATCTAGGTCCAAACTGTTAAATTCAATCCCAAGCAACAATTTCCATAGATGGTTTAGGTATTGTTCCTTTTCCGATTTTCTACTCTTCTTCCTGTGCTTCTCTGGTACAGTTTTGTGGGTGTCTGGGGAGAAGACTTTACACTACCTCCGGTGGTGGGGAAGAAGGGGTCTTGGAATGACAGGCTCAGGTCATTGTCCTGTCCTCTAGTTCCTGAGACATGGCTATCCCATGTCCTTCAAGTCCCTGGGTGCCCTGCTGGCATAGATGCTGACTTCTGTGGCTGATGAACTTGTGGTCTGTTTGCGTGGCTCCATCTCTGTGTGGTGAGTTGGGTCCACCTCCATCTTGTAAGTTCTGCACATGCATGAAGTCTGGCTGCTGTCCCCATTTATTCCCAGTCTTGGCAGGCTGCCCTACAGACCGGGACTTCAAGGCTCCTCTGCCTCCACAGTGGGGGCCCCTTAGGCAGGACCCTTGTCTTGGCCCATGCTCTCTTGGGGTGTGGGAGAGATCACGTGAGGCTCTTCCACACATCTGGCAGCCAGGAAGGACTAACTCGGGTGCTTTCCTTGCTTGGCCTTGCCACAGCTCCTGGTTGTGGAGAAGGCATCCTATAAGGTGATCTTCTTCCCCATCCTCACATGAGAAGTGGAGAAAGCCTCTGCTTTTGGCTTCCCTAGACCTGTCGAACACACTTCTCCTCTCCAAGACTTGGGCCCACAATGGGGGAGACAGAAGATACACGTCTCCTCCTTCCCCCTAGGAGGCCCTCAAGGCCTGAAAGATGAAGGCTATTTGCTTCCTATCCCAGGCATGGGACTTCTCCTCTGTTAGCCTGTCCTCCTCCTTCACAGGATGTCATGCCCTGCATTTCCCGGAGACTGTACTCGAGAAGCCGTGGGTGAGACTACCACGTGAGGGAGGAAGGAAGCCCAAACTTAACCATTTTTGAAATATTATCCCCTTTATACGTACTTCTTCATTTCACTTCTCTTCTCTCTTGTTGCAGTACTTTTTCTCTACACCTCAGTAAAACACAGCCCAGTCAATGTTTGAACCCGAGCTTCAGGTTCCTTATAACGTTTGGCACCCATGAGGGGTAGCAGTTTGAATGATAGCTCCCCGAAAGATACATTGCATCCTGGAAACTCTGAGTGTAAGCTTATTTGGAAAAAGCATCCGTGCAGCTATAAATGAAGCTAAGGAGGTCAAGATAAGATCATTCTGGATTATCCATGTGAACAGAGCAGAGAAAACATGGAGAAGACAAGGCCGTGGGAAGACGGAGGCTCAACTGGAATGAGCGGCCACAAGTCAAGTCCAGCCTTGCTGGAAAAGGCAAGGAATGAGTCTCCCGGAGAGCCTCTGGAAATCAACACCTTGATTTCAGACTACTGTGAGAGAGAAATTCCTCTTGTTTTAAGCCACCCATCTGATGGGAATTTGTCCCAGCAGCCACAGAAACAGTTGTGTGAGGTCGTGTCAAGTTGGTTTTCCCAGCCAGACTCCTTGGATTCTGGATTTCATGAGTGTTCAGGAAGTAGTAAATACCATGTGACTGGTTTCTGTGCAGTATTTCTCAATTGCTTTCCTATGCTAGTTACCTTTTTTTCAGAAATACCTCAGTTAATTTTCATATTTGTGGAGCACCTACTAGGTGCTGAACACTATGCGAGGTATGCTGAGACCCAAGATAAATAAGACCCAGTCCTTGCCCTTCAGGAAATTACATGCCAATGCCTATTAGCACAAGAACATAGTGATGTATCTTTTGGTTTACTCTGGAGTTGGGATTCCAAATGGACCTCTTTTTATGCCTCTTTCCCTAGCCAAAAGAATTATTTCTGTACGAATTTGAACCAAGGAATTTCAATGGTTTTCATGCCAGCCCAGTTTTCAATCTTTCTTCCCAGGATTGTCAAATTAGTCCCTGTTTTCTGACACAGACTCCCCAGAATATCAATAATAAGGACAAATATCTCTAGATAATAAGATAACCTGGGAATTAAAGCGTGTACCAGCATTCATTTTGCAGTGATTAGGCCGTGTTGGCTGGACTAGGCCAGATAATAAGTACTAATCAGTGTACACATATGCAGATTAGAGGGGTACTGGGACTGTCCGTGGGAACCTTCAGAGATCACTGAGATCATTAAGTTCGAACACAGATTCAGTTTCCTTAGCCACATCTTTAATTTATTGAGTGCACGGTGAGGGCTGGGTTTACATGATCAACGGTACCCTGTTGGATGTCCAGGATGCACTTGGGATGATGAGACAAGAATTATGGGCATGGGTATTGGGCGCTCTATATTAACAAAAGAAAAGAAGGCCAAAAAAACTGAAGATCTAGAAGTATGCCAGTGATTCTGTAGATATTTTTAAAGACAGCAAGAAGCTGAGAATCTAGAACTGAGTCATTGATTCAGGCTTCCCACGCTTGCTTCCAAGGCAGGAAAGATGCCACAGAAAAGCAAGCTTTGGAATAAAGTAGATCTGGTTTTAAATCAGGGCTCTGACATTGCCCATCATACAATTTGGGGCCAAGGACCTCTCTGCCTCTGTTTCCTCACCTGAAAAATTAAGACACTATTACTTGCCTTTCAGGCTTATTAAAAGATTATAACTCACATTTGTAAAATGCCTAACATGGCGCCCGTCACTTAGTGGTCAGTTAACGAATGAAAACTGTTATTATTTTCCTTTCATTCCTGTTCATCATTTTAGCTGAAGCAGCAGGGAATGAGAAGTGTCAGAGGAACATCTTCCACCGGCACAGAAAGGGCCAGTGGAAGAGTACACTCTCGAAAGAAAAGGAGGATAACATGGAGAGATAGGGGCCATTCAGTCAAGAGGCAGTGGAGAGACCAATGGCCTGGTCTGGGAGTCAGGGCAGCTGCGGTTTAGCCCAGCTTCTGCTGCTGAGCTGCTGGGTGACCTGTGGGGGGCGCGTAGAGGAACCCCCTATGTCTCAGTTTCTTCCCCAGTAAAATGTAGGATTTGAACTTAATTAATATTCCTAAACACCTGTCTGGGAACAAATGCTAGTCCATAACTAAGTTCTCACCGGTATGCATTGACCTAAGAAAAAAAAAAAGGACACTCTCGGTAGTTTTTCACAACACTAAATGGATTACCTTCAAAGGATTGCCTTTAATCTGAAATTATGAGTGCCCTGACTTTTTGATGTTATAATACCCTTTCTTTTGAGAAACGATGGTGATAGTAGATGGTGACTACATCTTGGCAAAATATAAAAAATGGGCAACCTCGTAAGTGCCCCAAAGTTACTGGTGTGTGTGTGTGTGGTGGTGGTGTTTTTTTAACTTATTGGACCATGAAATCCCCAGACTTGGGAGCCACTGAGCTAGATGATCTCAAGTGCCTCTTAGCTGTAAAACCTCTGGCCCTACCAAGTATCACTAATAGTATTTTTCTCTTGGGTTGTTTGCTGGAATGAGAACTTGATCCAAGACAACTGATAGGAGAGATTGCGAGCAATTCAGGCAGGCATGATTTGAGAAGAGAGTGTCTGAAAAGGGCCGAGATGATTGGTAGGCAGTGGGATGGGCCACTCGGAGAGAGAGGTCCTAAGATCCAGGAACCAGGCATGTCCATCATGGTTGAACTACCATTTGGAGGTGGAGAGAAATTGAGATCATCTAACTCAGTGGTTCCCAAGTCTGGGGGATTTTTTGGTTCAGTAAGTTAAAATAAGTTAAAAGAAAAACAAAAACCAAAGCAACATGAGCAGTTATAAGGTTGCCCTTTTTCAAACAATTTTTGCCAAGATGCTATTGTCAATCTAATTTACTATCACCATTATTCCTTAAAATAAAGGGCATTATAACACCAAAAAGTGAGAAAGGGCATGACCTCAGAGTAAAAGACAATCCTTTGAATGTAACCAGGTTAGTGATGTGAAAACCCATAGCTGATGTAAGGAACCCCATCTGGTCCAGAACCAGCATGATGTCCAGATGACATGTGGACAGGTGACGAAGGAGGGTCCAACCAGAAAGAGGGACGCTGGCTGTTAGGCCAGTTGGGAGGGGAGCAGGCATCTCAGAGCAGGCAGCTGGGGCTCTGCCTGAGCCAGCATCAGGGTGTTTGGGAGCTGGAGGTGATCTTTTCATTAAGAATGGGGTTCAGGGCCTCACCTCTAGTCCTGGAGAGGGGCCGATGGATGGATGGATGGATAGGAAGAATGAGGCAGGGCGCCACCACAGGAGAACTTTGGGTAGAAACCTGGTCATCAGGCAAATAAACTAGGCAGAGAGATAGAAGACCAAGAACCAGTTATTCAAACTGGGAGACAAGAAGTTATGGAGCAGAACTGGAATACAAGATTTGGGTGGTGCTGAGCTTACCAACTAGGGCTGCTTACTCTGGGGGTCTCAGACTGGCTCAGCACATTCAAACCATCACTACCCATGTTCCATCCCAGATACTGATATAATTCTTATGGGGTTGGTCCTAGGCCTGGGCCTTTTTTTAGAAGCTTCCTCAGGGGATACGAAAGTGCAGCAAGGGTTGGGAGCCCCTGAGTGATTCAGCGCCTCTGTGGAGAGGAAAGAATCTAAGCTGGTAGGAGAGGGCTGAGATGTGGTTGGGCCTACAGGTGGACAGGTAGTCCGGACAGTGGGGGAAGTCACACAAAGGAGAAGAGAGGTCCCGAGCACATATGCAGGCGTTGCTCCGTGGCTGTCTGGACAGGAGCTCAGGGAGAAACTAGCTTGCTGAAAAATTCAGAGCTCTTCGCTATTCACTGGTATAAGCTAACACCCCCGTTGGGGAGCACTGGCTTAGCAAATATAGCTTTGTGTGTGTTAATTGCTTCAGTAGATGTAAGAAGCATGACAGGTATTCACTCAAGCAGAAAGATCGGAAATTTCTCAGATATCTTCCACTCATTTTATTCAAAATTGAAAGGATATTCTGCTGTCAGCTGGGACATTCTGCTCTGCACAGGAAACACAAAACCTTCATCACCTGCCTGATGGTCTCAAGCTGGAAACCTGAAGAAATGGGCACAGCACCGCTCATTTCTACTATTTGAAGTCCATTGTTAAATTCTGCTTTGAAACCAAAGCAGTAAAAAAGGTTGGGTTCCTCCCCACCTTGGTAGTTTGCCAAGCAAAAGAAAACACCCATTAGAAGAGCTTGAGAACTTTTGGTGGGAGACCTAAAATATCAAATAATAAAGATAATAACAATAGTAGCCAACATTTACTAAGTGCTCACTGTCTTAGTCTGCTTAGGTTTGTGATAACAAAATACCACCGATCGGTTGATTAAGCTAACCAACAGAAATGTATTGCTTATAGTTCTGGAGGCTAGAAAAGTCCAAGATCATGCCAGCCCATTTGGTTTCTGGTGAGAGCTATCTCCCTGGCTTATAGATGGCTGCCTTAATTGTGTCCTTGGGGTGGGGGGGCGGAAGGAGACAGAGGGAGAGAGAGAGAGAGAACTCAGAACTCTCTTGTGTCTCTTCTTATAAGGCATCAACATCAGGGCCCTCCTGCCCTGACCTCATTTAACCTATCACTTCTCAGCCTTTTGGCTAAGATCAAGTGTAGTTTGACCTCATTTAACTTTAACTCCTTATAGGCCCTGTCTCCAAATACAGTCACAATGGGGATTAGGGCTTCAACATAGGAGTTTTGGGGGACACAATTCAGTCCATGGTACTTACTATGTGCCAGCATTGTTTTGAGAACTTTGTACATGTTATATAATTTAATTCTCACAGTGCTATGAGAAAGATACTCTAGTCATCCCCATTTTACAGGAAAGGAAATTGATGCTCACAGAAGTTAAGAAATCTGCCCAAGGTCACATGGCTGTAAGTAATCTCTTTGAAATATGAAGTATACCAAGAAATGAAGAGACAGAAGCACTACTAATACTTTCCCTGATTCTTATAGAATAAGTCCTCTTGGTTATGTCAAGTTCCCCGAGAACTCTATACAGCTAATGAGCTCTGACACCCATGATTAGGAGAGCTATATTGGAAATATGTGATACTTACACCCTCTCTCTTTGCAGTGAACCAAAAGTTCAATTAAATGCACAATCTCACACTTGTTTGTAATACCATTAGGTCAATATTACTTCCTTTATGAATTAAACCAATATTTTTAAGGACCTACACTACTATCAGGCACTCAGACCTTTTTCTCTTCTCAAAGAATTTAAGTGAGGAAGCCAGACATATTTATAAATAATTACAATTCAAAGTAATGACTGCCGTAAAAAGTTGTTGTCTAGGAGCTGGGAAAGAGATGGGAGAGACCACAGGTCACAAAGACCATCAGAGAAGAGATAGTACTCAGCTGGAATGGATGCCAGTTGCCCAGCGATCCTTGCAGGAAGGGCCTTCCAGGCATGCGCTGAGAGGAGCAGGTTAGGGAGCCATGGCAAGATAGAACTGAAACTCCTATTTGGGAAAGAAGCCAAATCCCAAACTGTGCAATGCTTTCTCTGAATTACTCAGAAATGCTCCTGCTGGAGGTGTTGGCAAACCATGCGGGACCTTAACTCTAGGAACAACATGACCAGATTTGTGTTTCTGAAGGATGATAACAAGGACACCAGAGAGCTGAACCACCAGATTGAAGACAGGCGTCCATTGCTGTAGATGTTATCAGAGATTCTGGGAGCCTGAACTCAAGAGCCCAGTGTGGAGACAGAGAAGCTAGAGCGGTCTTGATATGTATGATCAATATTTACAAAGTAAATCCAGTGGTACTCAGTGCCATAAAATAAAACCGAACTCGCTCCCCATTATCTGAATACGTGTAAATATAACTTCTTGGAAAACATGAAGCAATTTCTTTCCTTACTAGCTTATGATACTCTTTAGCTAGTTTTCATCAACAAAAATTATACAATTAGATTGCTGTTCACATGTAGAGCTCTCCCAATTGCCAATATGAATTGTCCCTTTCTGCTGTATTGTTGAATAGTTTACATTCTACTATACTTGAGACTCCTTTATGTCTTTCTTCGACTTTTCTTAGTTCCGTTGCTGTTGAAAGCAATAGGCCAGGTGGGAAGAGGTCCACAACCCGAGTTCTCCTCAACTCTGTCAACACCCTGAGTCTATCTTCATCAGTTCCTTATTCCTCACCTCCCAGACTTCTCTAGCTTCTTCTAGGAACATTCCCTCCTTTACTTTTCTGAACTTGGGATTAATAGTTCTCTTAACTCCTTAGTTTGGCTGAGATAACACTGGAAATTTTTAAAAGAAACTTTATAAAGGACACATTTCTTATCATATGTCAATGAAAAAATAGCCCCTCTAGATTTCCTTATGCATGACATAGCTTCCAGAATTTTATGTCAAAGTACTTTGGCTTCCTGGAAGAATTGCTATGCTATATACTTTCTTAAAAGGCAAAAGGCCTTACTTTTTACTTCGGTTACCAGGAAGCGCAAAGCCAATTGTGCACTCAGCTGTCACAAATGTTAGAGTTTACTCTGGATTCTTCCACTTCCATTCTCTCTTTGCTTCAGTCCTTTTTTTTTTTTTTTTTTTTTCTTTTAAAGCTTATAGTACATCATCTCAAATCCTTTCAGAGAAGGGAGCCATAAGTAAATTCTCATTAATAAATTCTCATCAGCTGAGCTTGAGGTGCGTATGGACTTGCCTGGAACAAGTTCTCTCGTGTCAGTTCCTTGCCTTCCTGTCTGATTCAGTCAGAGGTAATGACAACATTACATCTGCCTTATGGCCCAGCCACTGGAAAAGTCTGAAGCTGGGTGGTCTCTGGAGCGAAAGTTGGCCCATCGCCAGGGCAAGGAGGTCCTCAGAGTGGGCAGCTTCTCCCTGTTGACCTCTCCTCAGTGACCTTCCCACCTCAGAGAAGGTGCCTCTGCCCCCTGTTCTAAGTCCACAACGCTGCTCCATGTCCTAGCACTCACTTCCATCCTAAGAGGTCTCTCTAGTCCTTTGCTTGTCTTTTAGAGCAGAGGTTATTGGTTTGTTCTGTCCCAAGACATCCTCAAACCTTTTCCAGTCAGGTCAACTAGACCTCGTACTTCCCCCAGTCACTGTTATTACTAATAATAGTTACATTAGTACCAACGCATACTATGAATTTCTCATATGCCCAGAATTGTGCCAAGTGCTTCCAATACATTATGTTATTTAATGCTCACTGAACTCCCAGGAGTTCAGAAATATTCTCATTCCCATTTTTGAAGAGAATTCTGAGATTTAGAGAGATTCAGTAGCCTATTCAAGGACACATAGCTAAGTTCAAATCAAAGCCAGGATGTGAACCAGGCTTAGACCAAGACAGTCTGATTCTTGAGTGCCCACTTGTGAGCCTCGCAGCAGCCTTTACCCTCAGGTGCGCTCCGTGCCATGGAGTGATCACAGCAGATTCTGATCATCACAGTTTAGTGATGGGAGTATACCGTCAACTTCCTGGGGCAACTGCAGGCTAAGAGGTAAGTGGTTGTCTCACACACCTCTGTCTTAATTGACTTTTAGTTGTTTTGTCATTTTTGGCTTGAGTACAGATGGAAATTTGTATGATGTAAATTATCTTGTGCATACCATTCTCATGCTTATCGAGAAATCCTATTTTTGTATTTTTTTATATTTTCAGATTACAAAAATAATAATTGCTTACAAATGCGAATTCATTCCTTCAAGGAATAATGAACAGGACTTGATTTTTGCCTGGGAGAGCTAACAGCTACTCTTCTCCACGTACTGCAGACTTTCTCATTAGAATCCACATATACAAAATGTTCAGAAATAAATAATGAAGGACAATATTACACAGAAAACAATACCTCGATGTCAATAACTATCACATTTAGAACATCTCAAATGTTCTTGTTGTCCATCTGGTCTAGCACACCAGGACTGGGTCTCCATATCCCCTGAGAGCAGTCTTTAAAGTTAGTATAAAGAAGCACACCTCACTTTGGCAATAAGAAAAAGATTTCTAGTGCAGAATCTGTATCAGGTTATGTTGTCCTGAGAATCCTATTCTCTCTCTCTTTTTCTCTCTCTCTCTCACATACACACAGAAATCCTTAGCTCACTATAGGCAGATACCTCTGAATGGGTTAAAAATAAACACAAGCTCTCAAAAGAAAGGCAGAAACAGTAATGACAGTTTTGAAGTATCCAGTACCTGTTGTGACAGGAATAACAAATTAATTGGGACTATAACGGATTCTTTGTAAAGGTGAAGTAAACACACTTGACTGTATATTTTTCACCATCAGTTAAGTCTCAATTGGTTCTAAAAATAAACAGAAGACATTGAACAGTTTTAATGGATTCTGACACCTAGGTATTATGCTGTCACTCCAGTATAAATGAATCATAACTTTAGACTGCACCTAGGAATTACTACACATTTGGAGAAAATTTATGGTGCACCAAGCTTTGAATCATGATGTGATATCAAAACTAAAGTCAAAAGAGGAAAAAAGGTGGGCATAAATTACTATCCTCAATACCGTATATACCTTTCTGTGCAACAGGTAAAGGTTTGAGGATTTAGGAATACTGCCAATAATTATCATGGGTGCTGAAACAAATTTATCCTTCTGAAAGTGGTTTATAGTTAAAAAAAAAAAAATCCAGCGGAAGGCCAGTCTTGTACACATGACAGAAATGTTTAATGTCTGCTTTGTGTGTGGGTCTCTCTGTTCAGTCAGACTGACCCCTCCTGAGGGCATGAGTATTTCTGCAATCTCAGGGTATCTCTCAGGGGCCACACATCTCTATTTTCAGTAGAAAGACCATTCACTGAATGGACGACTTTAGTAACTGTAATCAGTCAAGCTCATTGTTTCCAGTGACATAGGCAAAAATCACTACTTCTTGCTCTTCAAATGAACAGTTGGTGTGGTCTAGACATTGCCTCGAAGGCTGTGACTCATCATAGAAGGAAGGCCGCTAGAGGATATGTCATCTTGAGATGAGAAATCTGTGAATGAATAACTTAATATTTTGAGACTCCAAATGTATCATCAGGAGACTGCTAAATGCTCACGTATTTATGTGGTTGAAATATCAGGTTTAAAAGAGAATAACGTCTAAAGATATCAGATTCCAACATCAGGAGAAAATTTCTATGAAGTGGTTCTATTGCATAGTAGAAATTATAATACTGCACATTTGTATGGCATTTGGCATTTTTCAAAGCATTTTCATCAAGAATACTTTATTCTGTTTTCTGCAAAGTAATGGGGCTGGCATATGACTCCATCTTATGGATAATGAAATGGAGATAAACAGGTTAACTCAGTCAGTGAAGAAGCAGATATTGGAATGCTGGTCTTTGCTTCTGGGATCAGTATGCTTTCTAGAAGTTTACTGATTTTACCTTTGGATAAAGAGAACAACATTGAACATTTGCATAGTGCTGACAGGGTAGGTAGGCTTATCCCCATTTTACAGAGGAGGAGACTAATGATCTGAGAGAGAAAGGGAATTGTGCATGGTTGCACAGCTAGTAAATTATAGAATCGAGGGAGAGAAACTCCCACTCTTCTCACAAACCTTCTTCACATGCATTGGCTATAGAAATCTGGCATATTAAACAGGACTATTCTTTCTCCTATTCAGCTTCCTATATTCTCATGGTTCCAAACAACCCTGTTAGTTAACTCATTGGGTTTGTTGATTTTCCCTGAGACCCTTAACTTGCAACAACTGAGGCCCTACATGCTGGAATAGGGGTTGAAGTCTAACCAGAGATAACCCTTTGCAGCTGGTTTATAAGCTGATTCTCTCTGATGTTTGAAGAAAATTGCAATGAATGTCCTCATCTTTTCATGATAAATCTATCAATTATCACACATGTACCAAACTATAGGAGACTTGGGATAGATGTCTCCAAGTAAACTTCCATGTGTCTTTGAGATAGGGTCCTAGTCTGGGTCCTGGAAGGACCCAGAGGACAAGACGAAGACCTTGTCCTCGTCTTCGACGAGGTGGAAGGGAGGGTGAGAGTGGGGTAACGCGGGATGACTCGGGGGGCGGGAGCTGGGGAGTAGAAACAGACTCGAAAGAGGCAGAATGGCAGTCCCCTAGGTCAGCAGGCCAGGGCCTGGGAACCTCTCCCCACCACCCTGGCCTTGCACACAGGTGAGCCCAACCACACCTTTCCTTGTCTGTCGGCTCCGCTCTTCCTGGCTGCCATTTTGTTACAGGCATCGCGAAATGGCATCCACCCATTCGCGACGTTCACTCTAACTTGGAGGTTTAATCCATCCCTTGTGGCTACTTGTGCCGGTTCAGTTTCGATGCAAGCCTTTCTGCGTTGACCTTGTACAGTTATAAATGTTTTAACATCCATTAAAAAAAAATAAAAACGTGCGCTCCCATAAAGAGCCGCAAACAGAAAACACAGTAAGTCGTGGAAAGATTTGAGGCCACGCCGCCCAGGCTCCGGAAGGCCGGCGCTCCTGCCAGCTTGCATCGCATCCCTGACGTTTAATGGCTGTGAACACGGTTATCGCGGGCTTTTTAGAGGGCATTATATTAGTGTCACCGCCGGTAAGTGCCAGCCTCACATTTTTATTTCCACCGCGGAGCAGATCGTTTCCTATGCTCCTTGAGGAAGGGAAGCGGGGCTTTGCGGCGTTTTTAACCCCCAGGAAAACAGACTGCAGCTGCAGTATTCACAGCCCACCCGCTCCCGAGGCTTTGGGAGCTTTCCTTCGGTTAGGAGGATGTGCTGTTCATGCTCGAACGCAAGTTTCCCAGTGCTTTTGTTTTTAAGATTAAAAAACACCGGAGAGGGAAAACAAAGCTTTTAAAGCTCCATAAAAGGTTGTGAGTTCACTCCTTTCTGTTTCTCGGGGTTATAAACATGGTTCCAGAAAAAGCTCCATCTCGGAGCCGAGAGACCAAGCAGCTCTTTAAAGGGGTAGCCCCTAAACATGTCAATTTCGAGACTACCAAATGATCCTGGAGGTTTTTTATTCCTTTAATCGGCTGTAATTTTCAGCTCTGATGCTGTCTGACAGGCTTCAGCTCAACCCCCGTGGAACATTGCTCCTCTGGCTCCTTCACCGTAAGATACAAATAAGGGGGAGGGGATCTGAAAAATGAACTGACAGCATAAATTGGATGGGACCTCACCAACCTATAGGGACTCGTGCCACAGTTGAGGTGTGAAGGGGAAGGGTTGAGAGGACGCCCTCTTTGTGGGAGAGGGACAGGGGCCAAGACTTTTTACATTTCTTCTTTTTTTCTTTCTTTCTTACCTTCCTTACTCCCTCCTCTCTCTCTCCCCCAGTTGTTCTTCTCCTTTGGATGATAGGCACGCACACATCTGCATATATGTGCACACACATGCACACATATACACGCTCAGAGACAAACACAAGCACATGTACACTTCACAGGGGCATTCATATCTTGCACATCAAGCAACAACAAAACAGTAACTCTCATGTATTGAGGACTTTCTCCATGCCAGCGCTGTGGTCCGTGCTTTACAATGCATTATCTCCATTAATCCTCAAGTCCTCTCTACGAGGCTCATTTTACAGAGGAGGAAGCTGATAGAAGCCTTGAGTGTGGATGAAAAAGAGACAAACTCCAGAAACCCATGGCCACCAGATCAAAAATATCCCTGCTTCAAATTAAATGCTCAGTTTTATGTATAACTGGTAATCCCCCATATACACCAACGAGTAGTTGGGGTTTGCAAGGAGTCATATGGGGACTGGTGAGCCCTCAGGGGTTGTGTCTCAGGTGTAAGGACCACTTAGGTCCAAAAAGCACTTCTCTTTCACTGCACCCTCACCTACGTGGGGCTTGGTGGGAAGCCGCGAGATGAAAAGTGTGACGTTGGGCTCAGAGTGGGGGTGCATAAGGAGGGTTTTCCCACCTGAAATGCCAGCACGAGGGAGTAAAGGTGATTCTGGGCATTCTTTCTGATCTTGCACCCTGGAAAGGGTCATGCCAGTGCTTTCTGGACGACCTGCCCGAGAGTCGGAAGACCTGCTTCCATCAAGGGGAGACCCTATCGCCAGGTTCCACACACATAATGCAAGGCAATCTTTTCTCTCTGTCTCTCTTTTTTTTTTTTTTTTTAAAGATTTTATTTATTTATTTGAGAGAGAGAATGAGAGACAGAGAGCACGAGAGGGAAGAGGGCAGAGGGAGAAGTAGACCCCTTGCTGAGCAGGGAGCCCGATGCGGGACTCGACCCTGGGACTCCAGGATCATGACCTGAGCCGAAGGCAGCCGCTTAACCAACTGAGCCACCCAGGCGCCCTCTGTCTCTCTTTTTAAGTAAGGCTTCAGGCCTTTCCCAGGGAAGGTATCCTAGCCTTAAATATGTAGATACACATGCCCTGGATTATTTCAGAGTCATTTTTAGGAATTCTCTTTTGTGTAAACAATTCGTTTCAGAAGTGTTCATTGCATTCCTACCTTAGCTTCCTTGTGAGTAAAATGAAAACCGCAAATCTATTCCTGTTAGGAAAAGATGATGCAAGAAAATACTAAGATAAAATTAATTTTAATAATCAAATGGTTTTAGGTATATATGAATAGTATGTTCCTAGCTGATGTAATTTTGTCATTGTATAGCTATAGTCCACATTGTATTTCGTAGGTAGGTCCCTGGGTATCCCAGGCAGCATGGAATGAGGATATGAAAATCATACTTCTTTCTCATTTCTGTCCAGTGATGCTTTCTCTCATCTTCATTCTCATCCTCCTCCATCGCCCCACCACAAAACAAAACCAAAACAACAACAACAAGATCATACCCTAACAACTTGAGTACAGGGTCATTCAATTCCATGTATCTTGTTTTTTTCTATTTTTTTTTTAAATATGTGAAAAATCCCACACTTCTATATAATTTGCTACTTCATCCAGGAGTAATTTCTTATTGAGGAATCTCCTTCCTAAATTACAGTTCAAGGTCATTATTGACTTACTAGTTTGATCAAATCTAATATAATCATTGGCATGGGAGACTCAAATTCTTTGGCCCTTTGCTTACTATTGCTAGTTTTAAATCATACTGCATCTTCTAGCTACCAAACAATGTCAAAGATACAAAATAGTACCTTGAAGAAGTAAAATAATTAAGTGGCTTTTTAGGGTCTTAAACTTATAAAACACCTGTGCAATCACGTAGGTGAGACCATCACACATCATGAAGAGGATTATGCTCTGGAATTATGGTAATTAACTACCTCCCCAAATGGCTGGCTGCACTTGTAACCCTCACGTCAGGAGTAGAATCCTTGACATAAGTACCGTGTTTATGGTTCTAATTTGATTTGCAATTGATTCTCCTAAAAACCATAAGCCAGAAAAGTGCTTATTTTATAGACCCCAATATAGCATTTGTGGAAACTGTTTTAAAATTACTCTGGTGTCCTACAAACTTCAAGATCTTTTGTTCTCATAAATGATGAAAGGGAAATGTCACAAGCGTGCATCGGCGTGGGGCCCCGGCTCTGTTGACAGCTGTATGATGCTCACTCAGTGCAGCTGGTTGGGAGCTGAGAGTTTCATCAATAAATATGACTCTGATCGCTTCATGTCGACGGTCAAGGTAATGGCGTTTAGTATCTTGGAAACATATCCCACCACCAGTCATATGTGGACTTGAGAGTTGAAATCCACAGTTTGGAGCTCGTCTCATTCTTCCCTCTTGACAGAAATTTCACTTATCTTTCTCACAATTCTTGATGATAATCTGTTTTTAATACAGTCATATTTCTTACTTGTGCTATCCTACCATGTAAGGCTGCTCATATCCTGTATACAGCATGTGAGAATAAGAGTTGAAGCTGATGTTGTCTATTCCAGTAGAAGGAGTATTTCACCTCCCATCCAGTAGTCCACCTCCCATGGGCTGGACCACTGCTTCTCTGGATCCCTAAAGACAATAGATCAGTGTTTTAAAATATAAGAAAAGCAAACCGCAGACGGTCAGGGGAAACTAATCCTACATATAGGAAGAATCATGTGAGATAAATCTCAAGGGCATGGTTTTTTTTAGAAATCAATATTAAAACATTTTGTGTGTGAATTAATTTAAAAATAAACTGTAGCTCCCCTTAGAACCCAAGCTGCCCTACTTTATCAGTTTTTTCATTTACCTTTTATTCTTTATCTGCCAGATATCCCTACCATGGAGGATATTTTGCATGGATGTTATATCCAGATATGTGCATAAGTAGCCTTTAAATTCATTAGTTTCATTTATTTAAAAATTACATTAAAAATAAATGAATGAATGAATAAAAATAAAGATTACATTTGTCTACATTTTGCTTCTCTCACGATTTCATAGTAGAGATCAGTATAGAAAGTTGATGGATGAAAAGGGTTTTTTTTGAAAACAGATTAAAGATACTACATTAAAGTATGGAAAACTACATATACACGGTAACTGAGTATTTTTTATTTTTCATGTGCTCCTCTTATTATGAAGCAATTCTTTTTAGGCAGTTCTTTGTCCATAAATGCTCTGCTCAGAAAAATTTTAAAGTTAACATGAAACACCTAGGCTTAAAATGTCACACAAAAAATTAAGTTTACATCTCTATGCCACTGAATTTTTGCTTCAAGATTTTCCAGTGTTGACTTATAACATTTTTTTAATATCCACAATCACCTTGACAGAATTTTCAGACTCTGAAATATAGTGTATTAATTTGACTGCGAATGTTTCCTTAAACCACAAAACACAGAAAGGCAGGAAATCGTGAAAATCCTTGCATCTGGGAAATAGGGTGGTAAGTAGGTTAACATGTTATTGAAACTATAGGGAGATATAGTTTTTGACATATGAATGTTAAGAACAAGGTCTTGTAGACATTTAAGCTGTGTTTTTTACCCCTTTGAATCTATTTTTACACTGACCATAATTGAAATAATGTTAAAGTGTAACCAAAAGAATTCTCAGCAAAAATGTTGAAAGGGACAAATTTATGTGTAAAAAGATCAAGAAAGACAGGCTAATTTTTAAAAAGCCCTATTCTCCCACCATTAATTCTCGATCTCTGCAAAATTCATTTTATACGTATAATGACTTTCTGTTTTTGTAAAGAAAATACTTTTTCCTCCTTTATTGACCGAACTGTGATGAGAAGATAAGAAATTTAATGCCAATGGATTATTCCTACATTTTTTTCTTTTCTGAAGACCTGGGAAAGAATTGGCTCCAATTAATGCCAAGACCACTTTATTTGTGTAAAAATATAACATGGTTAATAAAACGTTAGCCATGAATAAAAATGTAACGTAGTGAAATGCAAATGTGGGCACAACCAACATGCAGTGCTATATACCCGTGTTGATTTCTTTAATGGACAAAAATATCTAGGATGCTCTCAGTAAATTAAATTACATCAGAATGTGTTCTTTAGGAGGTTTCGGAAGCTTGAGATTTCAGACTTTAATGCCTGCACACAAACTGACTTTAAAAAGCAAAGATTTGAAACAGATAAAGCAACATTTTGCCTAAAGTTCATTCATCAAAGGGCTGCATATTTTGAAAAGGGTAAAAGTACTACTAAACCCATCAGGGATAAGTAAAGGCTATATACTATAGATTATTTTAATCCCCCAGCTAGATATAAAAGGGATAATTACATATTTGTGGTTGAAGCCATGTGGTGGAAAAATCAATACAACTTTTTTGTATGACACTTCATTAGTGTGAAAAATTTTAAAAGCTGAGAAGAACTGCCTTGCAATTAAATGCCTCTGCTACTCCAGCTCCAGTAATGGGTTTGTATTATTATCTAGTTTATTTGAAATAGTGGTTGCACTATAGAAGTAATTGGAAAACATTGATTATGCACTTGTATCTGGAAAGCCTGGCAAATCATTACAGGGCCTGGCAACAGTTAGTTAGCCTTCCTAATGAAGCACTAATTGCTCTAAGTAGGTTAACATGTTAGTGAAACTATAGGGAGATAATAGTTTAGAAAATTCTGAGATATCTGGCCAAACATGCATTTTCATTTAATACTGCAGAGATAGAAGCCATGTGGGTTGTTTTTTTTTTTTCCCCCTTTTGTTTATGATGCTCTCTTGGGAAAAAAAAAAAAAAAGGTAGCCTCAATGAAGTTCCCATATTCATTTGGCTTGAAATGACTTCATTTCCTTTCATGCTCTTTTCCTATTAACCCAACCACTTCTAGCAGAAGGAGCTAAACCACTATCAGCATGGTTGCCTTGAGCAGGTGTTTGGGTTCTTCCATTCAGAAACCTCTGACATATCTCTCTTGGCTCATTCTCCCAGCTCAAGGGCTTCATGGTTCAATCCATGCAGAATCTTCCTGCTGTTGGTCATCATCCCACTGTCCTACCTACGTAAAAGTGATAATTTAAGAACTATATGCCTTTTTACTTGAAATTAATTTTGTTAGTGGAGCATAATACAGCTTTAAGGGCAGGAAGAGAAGCAGTGCATCCCCCTCTCCCCCAACTGCCATTCTTGGGATTTTTCAGGAGGGAAGAAAACTCAGTACTGGAGAAATTCTTGCATTAGTGCACTAGGAGACAAGGACAAGAATGTTCTGCAAAAATAGCAAACAAACAGAAACACTTGCAACCACTCAGTGCCCATTGATGGGAATGGATAAATAATTGTGTTATATGTGCCCGATGGAGTATTATGCAGCCGGGGAATATGGGTGACATACAGGCAGACTCGTTATGAAAGGATCTTCGAGATAAAATGTTGAGTGAGAAAAGAAAGTTCCAAAGGACTGCATATGATATGATAAAAAGCTCCCAAATAAGCAAGGCTAAATAACTGTAGTCATATATACATATATAGCAAAATTATACTCTTAAAAATCTATGCACTGCTATAAAGTTCAGGATAGAGGTTATCTCAGGAGGTGGGGTAGGGCCACCTAGGAGTTCCCAAAGGTTTCAGCAGGGGTGTAGTTTTTGAATTGGGTGGTAAATTCATGGGTGTTCATTTTAGTGTGATTTATAACTCAAATTTATGTTACAAATGTTCTTTTATAGATTACAACAAAACTTTTTGAAAGGGTCAGTGTCTTCCAGTCCCTTAAAAAAAGCACATCATTTTGCCATGTCAAATAAGCAAGTCTACCCCTTCTGGTTTTCTAAGGAAATCAGAGGTAAACTGTTGCCATTTAAAAGTTGTATTTTCTGGCTAATTATTGAGAATATAAATGTAAGAAACCAAAGGAGAAAAATGTTTTCTTTAATTAAAAAAATCTGCATTAAAAATGTTTTCTTTAATTAAAAAATCTGCATAAAAATGCTGCATTTTTATAAAGACAGTAATTTACTCTTGTATGATTATTTATTCATAGATGTATTTATTCGTAAATGTATTTTTCTTTGCAAGGCTTGGGTGGTGAGTCCTCTCTACCAGTGAGTAGGGAGTACATCAAGGTTTACATCTGAGAGGCAGATTTATCTTTAGGGGCAATTAAGGAAACAATAGTGGTATAGAGGCTGGAAAGGGCAAGTTTTTGCCCTTCTTAAAAAAAATAAAAGAAACTGTTCTTCATGTAGCATCATTTACCAGTATAAGAAGCAACTGAGTAGCATGTCCCTATAAGATGGCCAACAGAGTCTGGAGGTCAGTGTGAGAGGGATGAGTCTATTTCATGTATCTTGCATTCCCTGCCTGGCCATTTCTTTATTCCAGTATCTAACAGAGCTTAGCATGTAGCAAGTGGTCAGTACATACACATACATTCGGATCAAACTTTTGTGAAGACAGTGTCTACGAAGACAGATACCTTGAAGTATGTGATTATATTTGAATGCCAGAAGTGATCATTTACAAATAATAAGACAATAGCTCATAGAAGAAAGGTTTGTCTACCTGTATCCCTCCAATCAGTGAGGAAAACTCTCCTCTGAAACAAACCAGAGACTAGCAATGCTCTTGAATTTTTCTTTATATTTTCCAACATGTGGTAGAATGGTATTATTATGAGAAATGCAGCTCATGGGAAAACATGTCCACAAAAATCTTAAAGGGTGTAAGGTTCAAATATTTCCTTGACCTATTAAAAAAATACCAAGGGCTTCTTATCTTTTAAAGATACCTGCTAGGGTGTTTGCAGGTCTGATAAATGAAATAATGCTTAGGGTTGGCTCCAGAACAGTGCACGGTGGGGAGAGGGTGGAAGTGCGGATGAAACCAGATTGACCATGAGCATGAGCTGATATTGGTTGAAGCCGGGTGGTGAGTACATGGGGGTTATTATATTACTCTGTCTCTTTTTGTATGTTTAATTTTTTCTACACTAAAAAGCTTAAAATGTGTGGGGACAGATTTATTGAATTTCTTATGTGGAACTATTTTTGTTAAGCAGTTAGTACCTAGCTAACTACTCATTCTCTCTCTTTGGGTTGGAGAAAAAAAAAAAGAAAAGTCAGAGTCTCATTCTGGCCACTGATTGCTCTGAAAAGACTCATTTGTTTATTTTAAGGTGACATTGGATGGTAACAGACAGGTCCCATTAGGTGATGTCAGTTGAAATAGAACTCCCAGCTTTCAATAGGGGTTTGTGTTTCCCTCGATGTTGATATTTTTATTTTCTCTTGGAGTTACTGGAAGAATCTGGCTGGGGTGGGTGGTTGCAAAGAGAGGGGATTATTGTTTAAATGGAACCCTGTTTCTTAGCCGTAAGTAAGAGGAGAGCCGTTCTGGTTGTATTCAACATTGCAAAGAAAAGTAACAATGCTCTCAGAGAGCCGCTTTCTACAAAGCAGCTCATTATTGTAAAAGGCGCATGTTTAGACTGCTAAGGCAAATCATAAAAGTACGGCCTCGACCGCAAGCTCCTTCGGCAGTAAACATTGTTCTCAGGCCAGATATACTTCTGGGGAGCCCCCACAGCACCAGCCTGCCTGGAAAGCTCACCCAGTGATTCTGAAATGCAGAAAGTGTAGTTATGGACGTATAAATGTGCATGGTGAACATTATCTGCAGGGTCTTTTATGTTAAGGAAATCATGACACCTGCCAATCTTTCAAATTCCAAAGGGTAAAGCACGAGGCCTAGTTGGCTGTCATTGAACATGACAGGCTTAATGCCAAGTTTATAAGAGAAAAAGGGCAATCTTATTGTGGTTTATTCGGTTTTATGTTGCTGGGTCGGGAGGAAGGCTCCCTCTCTCTCTCTCTCTCTCTCTTTCTCTTTTAAAAATCTAATTTATAACATTTGAAATACCAAACAGATTCTTTACGTATCTCCTGAGCCCTTTGCTCCTCTTCACTACCTCCAGTCTCTTCTTTAGGGAGCAACCCTAAATCCTTCCAATTTAGCATCTTTGTGAGGCCAGACAATGGTGTTAGTTGAGCATTTCCTTCCGTTGTTATAGAGCTGTTTCCAACTGCAAACATCTCCGTTTAATTACTGCTCCGACGGTTGCTATATTTTCACCCAACCTGCCCCCTCGCTTGAGCCCATTGGGCTGAAGAAAGAATTACTCCCCGCGCTGGTCCTTAGCCCTGCTTGTTCGGATCTGTAATTGGCCCTGTGTTTTTGACTTTTTGCTAATAAGCAGCTTACTTTCTCTCCCCCTAGACTCAACCCACCACTTTTGTTTCATGAATTTTACAAAGGATTTTAATAGATGCTTTAGGCTATGCAAAATGTTATATGAAGGGAAGCATTAATGCAACAGCTTTGACACAGAGGACGTGTGAATGGCTGCTTATCATTACAGTCAGGTCTCAAATTTTCATTAGGAGTTCTGGAGGACAAAAGAAGAAAAAAGTGCAGCTATATGAAGGAATATTAACCTATACTGTGTAATCAACTATAATTGCTTAGCATTTTACATTAACTCTCTTCAGACACGGCCTCTCATTATTTTTACACATACATAATACCTGCTTATTACAGCGGTATAGTTCATGTCGATACATTGCGGATAGGTTGTGTCAGCACTTCTCATATAAGACCCACTTTCATGGGTTTAAAACAGCTGTAAAGTTTACCTCCAGACCAAAGATTGGTAATCAACTTTCCACCTGGAGAGGGAATTTTGTTTCAAGTTAAAAAAAAAAAACCACGTACGCGCACACTTTCATTAAGAGAAGAAGTTTGCTTGTTTTAAATTATGGACGTAAACAAAATGAATGAACATGCCAAAGATATTTTTTTAATTTCTAAATGGGGAGGTTTGTTTAAAGCCATTCCAAAACGTGCGTTTGAGGATAAATGTAAATAAATAAATTTTCAACAGCGCCAAAATTAAATGCCACATCCATAACAGACTTTATTGAAAATGCTTATATTCCCAGTAGATTGCATTTTATACTCTGGTTCCAGAAATTCCACACATATTTTCAAGATGCATAATCCATAGTTTTCATCAGAGAATGAATAAAAATATTTATCAATTTCAAGTGTGAAGAGCTCATGAACACTCACCCACTTATATAACAACATGCAGGCTTTTAGAATTATGCTGAAATTCTGTTTTCAGAAAGTCTCTGAACAAACAGATTCTAAGAGAAGGAGAAGAGGAATTCAGCAAAAATGCTGATTTTATTCTGACCTAAAGTTAGGGACAGTTAAGAGGAGGTGGTAGATATGCCATACGAAAAAATGAATCCATTTGTAGGGGTTTGGGCTTCTGACAGAGTAATCCAGAGAATGATGTTGCTAATTTTCATTGACTTTGCAAGATATTCCAGTTTTCTAGCCCCCCCACATTTGTTATGAGTTAGATTACTTGTTTCTAAAGTAAATGAAAGCCACAGAACAGGATGTAATTTCTTGAAGTTGCCAGAGAAACCCTTCCAATGGACGAATGAGAACTTACATGGAAATTTTCGCTCATGTTGAAAAAAAAGCTCAGCAAAATATTTTGGGAGTACTTCCGACTACTGGTTCTCTAGCAACAATTGGAAATATAGCCTCATATGCATTATGTTTCTGAACAATAGATCAACTCTATCAAACACCAACGGGATAAGATAGGTCTTGTGTCCTTAATTTCCGTTAAGCTTCTAGTTTTTTCATCTGCTTCTTTCGAAGACCAGTCACAGCTACATTTCTCAGACCTCGCTGATTCCCTGACATAGCCCAAGAACCGCGAAAAACCAAAAAGGAAGAGATGTTCACTGAGAAGGCAAATACGGAAGAATATCAGATGGCATAAAGCGCTTTATTCGCCTACTGTCTCTGGAAGTGACAGCTTACAGGAGGTGGGGACGTGGACGCAAAGTAGCTCACGGCACAAAGACATTCATGTGTCGTGGTTTGGGTGTTCTAAGGAAGGAGCAGCTCTGTCCCTAAACTGTTGGAGTGAAGGGTTCCTGGCTGGCAGGTGTGCAGTGACTCTTCCGCGTTGGAAAAGCTGCAACTTGTTAGTACGGTTCCAGTAAACAGCGAGCTGGCCTCACACAGCTAATTGGCTGTGGCCCCGGCTTGCATGTGCTGTGTAGTGACAGTCTAATCAGAGATGATTGTCATCAGATATCACAGATGTCTCTCTCTCGCTGTTCAGCCCAGGCAGGCACTCGTGCAGTTTGGGGAAGGCCGCTCTGGAGGCTGTTCAGAGACACCGGGTGTCCGGGTGCCTCAGCTGCGGGCTCCAGGCAGCTCGTCACTCCTGCCTCAAGCAAGAAAGCAGGGTGAGGCAAGGGGCGCAGCATACCTGTCGGGTTTTCCAGGAGGCAGTGATGCAATCAGTTTGAAAGGAGAGCTTTCAGAATGAAAGTATGTCAGGGAAGCTACTCGGGACTTTTTGGAGCCACCTGGGATTCTGGGAGATGACAAATTGCGAATTCTTTCCATTTATTAGGTATGTTTGAACCGAGCCTCGGAGAGGGGGAAAGAAACGGGCTTAAAGATTTACAAGCCACAATCAAGTTTGTGGTCAGAAAGATGAAGCCCTATGCAAAGAGGTGTGACTTTAACCCCCAAGCGAGAACCTGATCGCCCCATAATCCTCTGCCTCTCGTTCTCAGCCTGTCCTGCTCATTCCACCCTCGCAAGCTTCCGAGGTCTCTGACCCCCCTACCCAGCATCCTGTCGCCCCTCAGAAATATGGAACTTCCTGTCACTGGGGTTGCTGGTAATCTTCCACTCTGAAGACCCTCAGCGTCCAGAACTTCTCTCAGAAACACAAATTGCCACCCCTCTGCCCTATCTTCAGCATCATCCACATGGCTTCTCTAGCACTCTCTCTGCTCTCGCAGCACTTCTTGGGCTCTCTGCCCGGGCCCTCCTTCCTTGCGTTGTCCCTGACACTGGAGTCTCAGGAGCTCCATCCCAGTCCTTGGCTAGTGCCCTTCTCCGCTGCCGTCTCCTGCCAACCTCCTCCACAGCAATGGCTTCAACCACCAAGCCCGCTCTAGAAACGCCCACATTTTCCTCCCAGGCTGTCACCTAAGTGTCACGTATTTATTGAGCAACATTCACTAAATACCCCCGTGGACATCTTCTATTTAACCTGCCCCAGACTACAAACTCATCTATCCTGGGCCCTGCCCCCCATCACCCTACGGTTCTCCCTCTAAACCAGGTCCTCCCTCATAGCTGCCATCCTGGTGAAGGCTGCACTCTCTCTCGGGTCACCTGAGGCAGAAACCTGAAACCACCGGGAGCCCCTGCTTCCCTCCTGTCCCAAGGCCTGGCTCTCCAAAAGTCAGGTTGTAGCCTCCACCTCTTCCTCCATGTCCCTGGATTCATTCCCTCCTCTCCATTTTCCCTGTCTCTGGCCTTTGTGATCTCCCTGCGGGGCTTATTCTTGGTATAAATAAATACAGCCTTTACCCGGCATTCAGCATGGCATTTCTGAAATGTATCTGATCCTATCATTCCCTTGCTCAAAATTGTCAACAGATCCCTAAACTTTGAGGAAAGCCCTGCATACAAGGCTCTGTCAGTGGACCTGCCTGTTGCTGCAGTCCACAGCACAGATGGCCGCAGTGTCCCCACTGCCCCGTGCCCCCCACCCCACCCCTGGTCCCAGTCTGGTCACGTCTTTGCATATGCATGAACCGTCCTTCCCTGTTCCACTCCGCGGAGTAATTCCCAGATTCGCCTCTGAGGTGTCTTTCCTTGGAAGCCTTTTCTAACATTTCCAGTAGAAGAAAATGCTACTTCCTAAATGCTCCTAGCACCACATTTTCATGTTCCTGTTACAGCTCTGATGACATTCCTAACAACGTTAACATCTCTGCCTACTCCACTTAGCCAGGAATCCCTGGAGGGCAAGTAATGTTCATCTTTGTAACTCTTCATCTGGCCCAGTGTCTGGCACACGGCAGACCTTGAAATATTTGTTAAATGAATGAATGAAATAAATGCAAGGATGAATGAATGAATGATTGGAAATGTATCGTTGCGTCAAGTCAAGTAAGCATAAGACTAACATTTTGATGGTTTCTTCAACTTTTCACAAAGTCTTAGGGAACTCAGAGTCTTTGTCAAATGAGAAGGCAAATAGCAGTTGTAATAAATAATAATAATAACCACCATTCATTAGGCACTTACTCTGTGCTAGCCACTAGGCCAAATTGACATGAATTATCCCATTTAATCCAGTTTAAATCTTATAACTCGATCTCTCTTATAGACAAGGAAACTGAGGTTCAAGGTCATATAGCTAGTAAATGAATAGAGTCAGGATATGAACTCAGAATTCAGAATACAGAACTCAGGTATCTGCCTCTGTCAGTCTGTGGTAGAAAGCACTAGGCCTACACCGCCTGTGTTGTTTCCACGAGTATGGTCTTGAGAGTTTTGCACTTCGGAATTCAGGCCGTGGTCGAGATGAGAAGGGGGTATGAAGAACACCCTTTGAGCTGCCGGGTGAGAAATAAGATGGAGGTTTTTTACTGAAAGCTGGCCAATCTAGTCCCTCAGCTATTTATGGTGCCACGCTATGCGGGGGTTCTGTTTCTCCACCAGTCAGCTGTCTTTCTCAGCTTTGGGGTCACTGGTGAATCCCTTACCTGGGACAGTCGCCTTGCAAATTGCAGGCCTTCATTCATGAGCGGAGCTCAGGAAGGAATTGGGTCTGAAGAAGCATTTAAGTCGCTGACATGGAATGGAATCCTTGCCCGGGAAGTTCAGCAGAAATGTGGCCAGAACACTTGGTTTGCAAATGAAACGTTTTCACTACCCACTTATGATTTGTTGGATGTGCTGTTTTTCACTGCCCCAGTTGAAGAATGGAAGGCATGGTTATTGTGGCACCGGGCAGACAAGCTCAACGGCACCCAGCATAAAGAATGTGTGTTAGAGCAAAGCGAGAATGTGGCAGAGTTGTTGAATTTGAAACTTCTGGATGCTTGTAAATAATACTGAAAGGCTGTTTTCCAACATTTAATAGGGTGAAATATAAGGGACTTTTTATTTAAAAAAATTTTTTTGTTGGAATGGGGAGGAAGTGCTGGAAAAAATATGTCTTTGGCTTTGGCACTGAAAACATAAAGTTCTTGTACCCCCTCACCCACCCCCTGCCTTTCTCATATGTTTACTACATTTTTCTGTCTCTGGTTTGATCTTTATTCTGTCAAGTTTCTGGACCTGTACGGAGTACGAAATTTCCTAGCAGTTGAGGTAGGTATGGACTCACTTTAATTTGAACCGTTTTGCTAGGCTCATTGAAAACGACAATGGTCTTAAAAAGCCACAACACTCTTAAAAGCACAGTCAGGACCAGGGAGGACCAACTAAAGGCTCCTGATGTGAGTGTGAGTTCATAAGTTTAATAATACGTAATCTATTATTTTTACAGGGGAGCATTTTTTTTAGCCCTGCGGTTACATGCTAGAAAAATAAAAGCAAAATATGTGTGGCCAAGGAAATAAGAATAAGTAAAATAATCTAAATAAGCTAGTGCCGATTTCAACCCGATACATAACCATATAGAGTAATACTTAGTATGATCACAATTTGCGCCTCTGGTACCTTGCAGCTTGGAAAGTGCTTTCATATGTATGGTCAGTCACATATGGACTATAGACCAAACTTATGAGATCGGCAGATAGCATCACTATGCCCAGTTTCGAGAAAGGATAACTGAGGTTCAACCGGATGAGGTAACTTTCCCAGTACAGGTAGGTCCTCTGAAGCCTAGTGCTTTCTTGCCCCTACAACCACACAGCCTCCACTGTCATGTACCCGTGCACATAGCTAGAAGCTGCTCTCACAATTGAGGACTCAAGTTTAATCCTTGTAGCCAGTTTAAACAGTAAGCAAATTCAGGATTGTGCAGAAGTTGCATTTCTGGTCCCAAAGCCTGGTTTCATAAAAGCAAATCAGCCTTGATTATTGCCTAAGTAAATGAAAGTGTTAATTAATCTCTCCTCCCTGGTCCGACAGAAAAGCCTGTGAAATTCAAATGTACCTGAGGAAGGTGAACAGGCACTTGTGAACTTGGGACGAAGGTGTAGACACATTCGCTTTTGTGTGTCTGGTGTCCGGCATGAAAACTGCAAGATGGTAAACACTGACCAAGTGTGCAAGGGAGGAAAGGAGGGGAAAAAAGAGAAGGAGGAAGAAAAGGAGGAAATGAAAACTGGAAAGAGGGAGAAAGGGAAGGAGGGAGAGACACTTCATTCACTAATTGGCTATATTCAAGGTGAATATTAACTAAGGCATGGTTTGGAGAGTTGCCAATTTGTTCTTCCTGCCTCAGCCGTTAGCTGACTGCCTTTCATTAGGTCTGAATATATATCCGCATTCATAGAGAAGTCAACACTTGTGTATACACCCCCGCCTCCCAACACCAGTGCGTGCACACACACACGTCCTCAAACGGAGCTTCCTGTCTAGCACAAAGGGTCGAACGAAGGTAGGGTGGAAGAGGAAGATGAAAATACTGTAGATGAGGAAGAGTTAAGAGGGAACATTTCAGTCGAGTTGATATATCTTGGACTAATTAGGACGATACAATTGAAACACACACACATGCACACCCACAGAGTTTCCATAAACTTGGAAAGTATAAAGAAATCTTTTGCTGGAATGGGGTTAAAAATATTCACTGAGATATAAAAGCTGCTCAAGATAAGAAGCTTTCTGCAAATCGTAACAGGGGAGAAAAGAGCCCAACTTCGGAAGATGCTCGCCAAATTATGGTCTGTTTCCAACAGAGGGATCCACCTTAAGAAAGGTCCAGAGAGCTCAACAGAAACCAAATACAGTAAGAGGAAGTTGGAAGTGTGGGTGTCAGGCTGTCAGTAATCTGACAGCTGTGGTAACTACCCTCTAATCCAGCCAGCTCCAGCCACGCTCTCCGCTGACACCACCAGGACTGACTGACAGCTGAGGAGCAGGCACTTTTTACAGGCTCAAGTGACATCCAGGCTATTAAGGCTGACAAGCACAAAGCAGAGATTTGCCCTGAATGGTTTGGTACTGAAGCCTAGTAAAGGGGTTATTTGAAAGGTCTTAGAGAAAGTGTCAGACTCCAGCTCAGATGATAACAATATTGTAATGATGCTACTGGACAATGAAGTGCTATGATTGCCCATATGGGCCGGTTAGACTGTGGGCGAATGGGGAACGGGGAACGCTGAGGAGCACACAGAAGCCGGTCGATTCTCCAAGGCCAGTGTACCACCGGTTAAGGAAATTTCTCTGGGCGGTTAAGGAATTTCTTTGCGCGGTGTGTTCGCTTGGGCCTGGGGGCATTTCCCAAAGTTGCATATTAATGGTGTCGTTTGCATGGCCGGGTGGGGGTGGGCAGTAGGCAGTGAGGGAGGGCTGGGTGTAAACCAGGCCACACCTGAAAGGGATGCTTGCCTGCCTTTGGTTCACTCTTCATTGCATCCAGAGGCATGGAAAATATTTTCCAGAAGAAAATGAATGGTAATATTCAGACGACTGCTTTGCTTATTAACTCTGGCTGAAAAGTGTGTTAGCAAGTGCAACAATAACACCATGATTATCATCACTGCTGTTCTTGACGGCACTGGCTCCCACAGGCGCCAGGCGCTGTGTCAACCCCGACACCCAGAATTTATTCATCAGGCTTTTCTCCTAAGGACAGCAAATGAATTGTGTTTCCTAAGTGTCATTTCAGAGTTCTCTCTATGAAATAAAAAAAAAGGGCAGGGGGGCACATATCGTCATAATCCTGTTTTATTGATTGGACAATGTCTCCCACTGTCACTATGAACTCTCATTTGGGTGAGGCGTATCCTTATGTGCATATTTATTTGTTTATTTATTCCATACATATTATTTCCTTATTATAAGACGGGTGCTGAGGGAGGATCTGAGGATAATTCAGTGAGCAAGGGAGTGTGGTCCCTGTCCACACAGTGCTTAGAATCCAGGGCTGGGGCTGATGTTCAGCTTCTGTGGACCACCTCCAGCACACCAGCTGTTAATATTTTGACATACTTCTATACTGGAAAATAGTCACTGCTCTGCACCCTGAGAAGTGGATCCTCCCTCCCTCCCTCATCCGCCTCTCCGGCCCCTCCCTCATGACTCCTTCCGCCTCCTCATGATCCAGCAACAAAAGAATAAGTGTGGCCTATCAGGGCCCCAGGTCCCTGTCCAGGCATTCTGCCCAGCGTCCATTCCGATTGCTCATTCTGACATTCATGTCTACCAGTTGTGAAAGAGTTTAAACACCACTAGCTGGTGAAGCTCATAATTTTAAAATTCGTGAAAAAATTTCAAACTTTGTTTTTAGACTCCCAAATTCACTCTTCCAACTTCTTCTCAAAAAGTTAACTTCCAAAGTTTTTCCCACATAGAACATCTTGGGGGTCCTATACAGAAGGAAAGTTAAAAGTCTGAGTGTGTTTAGATCATAGGAATCCTTAAAATCTGAGAACACAACAAAACCCCAGGACCACCACCAAGAAACCAGAATCTGCTCTTAGAAATTCGGATTTGTCTATATGACTTTGATTTAAAATGGCTTCAGTTCTGATCTGTCTTCTCCCAACATTTCTCTAAGATTATCCATGAAGAGACCGAAAAAGGACTAAAATTTATAACACTTCCCAAATATTAGGAAAGATAATGATGATTATTTCTAGCATGTGGGAATAATATCCTCAAACCTGTGTCCCCGCCCCCCCCCCAATAATGCTACAGTGAAAAACAAAACTGAGGACCTGGCAGTGCTATGCAGCTGAAAACCAGTGACACCTGCCATCAAAAAGGTAAATAGGGAAATAATATATTCCTCTCCATCTGTCTGCCCTGTGGCTGAGAAACTAAACAACTACACCAGTCAAAACACTCAGCAGCCATCCCTTCATTAAATGGATGCCACTTTTGAAGTCAACTGGTGTGCTGTACTCCTGTCCACTTTCCCTGATGTATATTTTGAGACTTCAACTTCTAGAAAATGATTAGTGAAAATTGAGGAAGACTGGAAGTGGTGCTTTGCATGTTTGAACGCACAGTACAAAAATAATAATAATAATAAAGTTTACGGATCAGAGCAAGAAAAAGGATACCAGAAGCCTTTTTTTTTAAATAGTTTTTTAATGTGTTAAATATCTTAAGAGTATAAAAGAATCGGGAAATGGAGAAAGAAAAAGATCCTGTATGTGCCCAGCATTGCCAGACAAGAAGAATGTTTAACAGTAGAAATTGGTCTAGTTGTGCATATTCAGCTTCACAGGGGCTAACAATGGAGCCAAATGTTTTCTAAATAACCAAACTGTTGACAAACACCAAACCTGGAAGATTTCTTCTTGTTTAAGGTCGAATGAACAGAAAAAGCTACATGAGGCCATTGAAAAGATTATTACAAAATATCAGTAAAAAATGCAATTTGGATGATCAAGTTAAAGATCAGACCTATGGAGATAATTTACTCCCAGAGTCAGAAGCAAATGCCTTTCCGCTAAATTTGTTTTAAAAAGAAAGAAGAATGAGGAGAAAGAAGAAGCTAAGGAGATGAAAATAAGATTTAGAAGAAGGGGATGAGGAAGGAGGAGAAGGAGAATAAAGCTTCTATAAAACAGGAACAAAAATCTATGAGGAGAGAGCATCTTAAGATCACAAAGAAGATGATAAAATAAAATCAGCTTTCATGGAAATGGAAAGAACAATGATAGAATTAAAATTCCCTTTTGGGGAGTAAAGCACAACAACTTGCAGAAAATTAAATCACTGATATAGGAGACAAACTTGAAAAACTCAGAGACCTTGTAGTCAATATGACATCATAATTTCATGTTTTGTCCCTCTTCTTCCCTTGCCAACATCCCAAATATCTGCAGATCAAAACCAAACAGAGACACATGCAGTCATCCACGCTGAAGGCACTAGTCTGCTGGGCATGATGTCCAGAAGAAGGCAGAGGCCACCTGGAATTTGTATCCCAGAGAGAACAGAGCCAGTCCCACTATGACAAGCTGGGGCTGAGGGGATAATGCTAAGCCATGAAAGTAAGATGAAGAAGAAAAGAGGAGCAAAGAGATAGGCAGGTGGGACCTGGTCCAACCCTCCCTAATGGATGCTTAAAAGGGCAGTGAAATGTCATTAGGACTTTGAAAAGCTCCAACACATTCCTGGGAGTCCTAGAAGTCCCTGTACAAGTATAGGACTGTGCACATGCTCAGCAACAATCTGAGAAGGCCCTAACCACACATTTCCGGCTAACCTTGAGGGTCTGCACAGCAGGAAATGAAGGCTAAGGCAGAGTTGTCAACTGCCTGACTCAGTGTTAAAGCTATGCCCCAAACCCATGCAGAGCCCTCAGCAAAGATGGAAAGTCTTGTTGTTCTAGACATTTAAGAAAATCTCTCTCCAGTCATTAGCTGACCACTGAGAAAACTGAGCAGAGATTTCAATAGCCACATGTGACAAATAACATAGCCTTTACAGAACAATTCAGATGTCACTAAACAGATGACAACAATTACATCAAGCAGCAACATCAACAAGCCCTGGAGAGAGGGAAAAATCTGATTTCTAGAGAACAATATAGTATATAAAGTGTCCAGTTTTCAAGTAAAAATTAAAATACATGCAAAGAAACAAAAAAGTATGACCAATGTACAGCAACAACAACAAAAAAGCAATCAATAGAAACTGTCTCTGAAAAAACTCAGATGTTGGACTTATTATACAAAGACTTTAAGTCAGGCATTTAAATATATTCAAAAAACTAAAGTAAACCATGTCTAAAAAAGTAAAAGTATAAGAACAACATCTCACTAAATAAATACATAATATTAATGAAGAGATAGAAATTATAAAAATGAAAAAATAGAAATTCTGGGGTTTAAAAGTATAAAAAATGGAAAATTCACAAGAGGGACTCAACACCAGATTTGGGCAGACAGAAGAAAGAATCAGCAAACTTGAATACAGATCAACTGAGATTATCCAGTCTGAAGAACAGAAAGAAAAATGAATTTTAAAAAGTGACCAAAGCCTCAGAAACTGCTAGAACATCATGAAGCAAAGAAACATACACATAATGATAGCCTCAGAAGAAAATAAGGAGAAAGGGGTAGAAAGAATATGTGAATAAATAATAGCAGGAAGCTTCCCAAATTTGATGAAAAGTATTAATCTATTAATCCAAGATGTTCAATGAATTCCAGCTAGAATATACTCAAGAGATTCATGCCTAATAAACAAATTCTTCAAAGGCAAAGAGAAGATCTTGAAAGCAGCAAGAGAGAAGTGACTTATCATGTGTAAGTGGTCATTAATACAATTAGCAGCTGATTTCTCATCAGAAAGCATGGAATCCAAAAGGCAGTGGGGTAAAATATGCACTGCTGAAGGGGAAAAAAAAAGCTGTTAATCAAGAATTTCATATCCAATAAAACTATTCTATAAAAATGAAGGAGAAAATAAGATAACAAATTAAGATAAGAAAATAAGAAAAAAAAGATAAATAATAGACAAGCCAAAACTAAGAATTTCTAAATAAACAAATAACTGAGTCTATTGTTATTGATAAAAACTGAGAGAGTGTTTTGATAGCAGGTCTGCCTTACAAGAAAGGGAGAAGGAAATTCTTCTGGTTGAAATAAAAGGACACTAGATGGTAACTCAACTTAACCTGAAGAAATAAAGAGCACTAGTAAAGGTAACTATATAGGCAAATATAAAAGACTGTAATAAAGTACTTTGTGTTTCTCACTACTTTTTTTCCCCTATCTGATTTAAAAGACAACTTCGTAAATCAGTTGTTATAAATCGATGTTGATGGGCAGGCACAACATGTATGAAGATGCAATTTGTAACAAATCAGTATCAAGGAGAGGAGTAATGGAGCTATTTGGAGCAAAGGTTTTGTCATTTATGTTGGTATTAGTCAGACCTAGATTGTTATAAATTAAGATGTTAATTGTAATCCCCAGGGCAATCACTAAGAAAATAACTCTAAACATATATAGAAAATATTTAACACAAAAGAAGACAGTAATGGAGGAATATAGAAACAAAAAAGACATAAGATGGAGAACAAATAAGAAAATAACAAACATAAATCCTCTTTACCAATAATTACATTCAATGTGAAGGATCAAACTCTAATTAAAAAGCAGATATTGGCAGAATGGTTTAAAAATAGCATGATCCAACTACATGCTGTCTAAAAGAGACACACTTTAGATTCAAAGACACAAGTGGGTTCAAAGAGAACAAATGTTCATACCAGCATTATTCATAACAGTTAAAATATGAAAACAACCCAAATGTCCCATCAACTAACGAATGGATAAACAAAATAATGGTATGTCCATACAATGAAATATTATTCAGCCATAAAAATGAATGAACTATTAATCCATGCTATGATATGGATGAACCTTGAAAATATGCTAAGTGAAAGAAGCTTGACACAAAATGCTACATTTCCATGAATCCATTTTATATAAAAAGAATTTGTTATGGCAGGAATTAAAAAACTAATAACTGTGTATGCAATTGTCAAATCACTATATTGTACACGTGAAACTAATGTAACACTGTATATTAGCTATACTGGCATTCAAATAAAAGAAAAAAAAAGAAACTAATATAACCGTGAAAAGCAGAGTGCTTTTCTATGTAACAATTTAATGCTATTACATTATGATCAAGTAAAACTAAATTTGTGGAAGTAATTTAATGCACTCTCTTCAAAAATTCCAAATTCTCACTTCCATTTGATGAGAGTTACGACTGATGCAAAGCTGTCTTCCCATTGTGAGGACATGGAAACAACCATCAGCATGTCTTCTGGCAGGCAAGGTCCCCAGAATTTATCTGTGACCCTTTGCCTGAGAAGGGCCCTGGCCAACATCAAGTGAGCTTGATTTCCTGCTTTGTCTGTACCTTGTATCAATCATTAAATTCAGCACATTTGTCAAGTGTCTGCTAGAAAGGCCGTTTGTCAGTTCTTAAGGAAATTCAAGATTAGTAAGGCCCTACCTCAAGGAAACTGCAATAGTGGTAGAGATGCATATGGATTTCCTACCATATGATAAAGACCAATCATCAAAATTTCAGCAGATATTTTCTTTGAGACACTACAATAGGAATGTCAGGGAAACCATATATGCCTGGAAATTTTCCTCTACAATTCAGGCTTCAAAGTGTGGATTATGGATGATTCCTTAATCCCGATTGAGAAGTATCTGAAGGGAGGAGGGGAGAGGAGGAAATAAGAAGATGGAGGATGGTACTGGGTACGTACAACTTAACCAGGTACTTTGACAGAGATGATCAGAATTTAATCTTAACTTTGATTCTTAGAGATGGTGTGATTTGGGGCAATCCATGAAATTCTTCGTGCCTTCATTTCCTCATATAATATAAAGATAATAATAGCACCTATCATGTGATTATTGGGGAGATTAAATAAAGGAATATGAAGTCCTTAGCAGAGGGCCTGGTACAACTTCATAACTGTTCAAACCCATTAGGTCCCTCCGTGCCCCGTTGACTCTGGAGGCGCTCTCATGAAATGAAGCTGGTGTGTATGTTTTTGGATTCCTGCTTGGAGTTAACAACTTAAGGCCTTTTGGAGAATTTTAAGATGGTTATAGTTCAGTTTTTTCCTTATATATCTGGGATAGATTTCTAAAACTGTAACTCTAAATCTGGCACTGTTAGTAGAATTCTAAATGTTTACTATTACTGATATTACCAATAATGCCAAACACCCATCAAGTCATCTAATCTACCCTTGCTGGGCTCATCTGCCACTCTCCTGTATATGCAATTTATATTCTTAATATAACAATGTTGGCTCTCCAATACTATGATTCAGAATGATCCAAGATTTCCAGATCTTGATAAAATAATGTAAAAGTCATTAGCCTTAAAGCCAAAGGTTCCCTCCTACACATTCCAGGTTAATACTATTTTTTACTCTAGCCAGCATGAATATTTATTGGCTTATAAAGTCATATTGAATAACATGGAACTGAAAACAATACAGACTTTCCTAGTGACCCACTCTTTCTTGATTATGGAGACTCTTGACCATTGAAGGAAAAATCCGACATAAAAGAAGCCTTTGAAATACAAGTTAGCTGACTCATTATGCTCTGAATTCAAGTAGATTTTTACACTTCACTAACAATGTCCAGCCATTTAGGTACCCATATTTTGGTCATCTCAGTTATAATATTTTCTTCTCTTTTCTTTTAGTTTCTTTCTTTTTTTTTTTTTAGAGAGAGAGTGCACACACAAGCATCAGTGGAGGGGGGTAAAGGGGGGAGGGGCAGAGGGAGAGAGAATCTTAAACAGGCTCGTGCCCAGTACAGAGTCAGGGCTCAATCTCACCATCCTGAGATCACACCCTGAGCCAAAATCAAGTCAGACACTTAACTGACTGAGTCACTGGGGTGCCCCAGTTACAATATTTTCTTGATTTCTATCCGTTAACTCTATTACTTGCACAGCTGTTATGACCTAGTTCACTAGCTAAGAACACAAACTTGATCACATCTTGTAGTCTTCAAATAAAATAGATTGATTCTCCCATTCATCAGAGTAACAAGAATCCAGGGTCTATCAGGGTCATCCTTCCACATTGTCTAAGAACCCCAGATATTCTCTCATTCTAGAGAGGCCTAGCCCTGCTTCTGGATACCTCTTGGAGAGCAGCTGGAGAATCAGACTGGGCTTCCAGACAAGGCAGCTTGAAAATGACTCCCTGCTGTTGTTGGTCCCGTGCCCTGATACATCTTTGTGCAGTGTTTCTCTTGCTGGTTCAGATTGGTGTACAGAACTTATCAGTGCTTGGGATAATAAAAATTGGTTCACAGTGATATGTTCAGCTCTTATTCTCAAAACAGGTCTACACTGTACCAGAACTAGCCCTTCTCTGAGTCTAGGTGTTGCCCATGAGCCAGGAGTCCTACTCTAGATTGGGTATTTCCCTCTTAGGTGGTCTTCACTTTCTTCTTCTACCAGTAGACCTCAGTTGAGACTGAATCTGGCAGAAGCATCTAGATGTTGAATCTCAAAAGAGCTGGGAACATGGTAGAGTTGGCAATGCCATTTTTCTTTTACAAGCCTTCTTGATGTCTATGGAAATGTCCTCATTTTTCCCACAATGATCAGATCTACATGTCAGGTTCTTATTTGGAGGGGCTGCCTTTGTCAAGCCACAGGAGGGGCCTATTACTCTCCCTCTGGTGCAGCAAGGCCCAATTTCTCAACAGTTACATCATTGTGAGGAGTCTTTCCAGTGACTGTCCCAGAACAAGTTGTAGGGGAACTTGCCATATCCACTAATTGCTGTAGCAAATTTTAGAAGTTATCTTCTCCTGAACGAAAGAAAAAAAATATTATCATTCCAGCTAGACACTATGTAAGGAATTCACAGAAGAAAATTCAGTGGAAATAAGTTTTAAAGTTAGCCTGATATCTACCAGATTGAATCATGGTTCTGCTATTTAGCAGCTGTGTGTGCTCAAGCAAGTAACTTGATCACTCTGAGCCCATGTAATAGCTCAGCTAGAAAGTATCCGTGGCTTTAAGTAATAAAGAACTGAAAAATAATAGCTTAAACAAATTAGAATTTTAATTTTTCTTCCATAAAAAGTCCAAAAGTCAGCCATTGCAGCCATTGGTTCATAGCTCAAGATGGCAGAGCCAAAGACTCCACATTTCTCCGGGCATTTCTCTTATAGTCACAAGACGGCACTTCCAGATCTAGCTGGCATATCACATTTCAGGCAGTAGCCAGGAGGAAAGAATGGGAAGAAGGAAGTGTCCGTGCTTGTTTCAGGAAAGCAAGAGCATCCCAGAAATCCCGAGCCAACTCTGGTTTACACTTTACGGGCCATACTATGCCACATGGCTACTGCTAACTTCAAGAGAGTCTGGGAATAGGAATTTTAGCTTTCCAGACTCTAAAGTATAAGGAGACACTGAAAAATGGTTGTAGTCGGGGCGCCTGACTGGCTCAGTTGGTTAAGCATCTGCCTTCGGCTCAGGTCATGATCTCAGGGTCCTGGGATCGAGCCCCATGTCGGGCTCCCTGCTCAGCTCAGCGGGGAGTGTGCTTCTCCCTCTCTCTCTGCCTGCATCTCCCCCTGCTTGTGTTCTCTCTCTCTCTCACTCTGTGTCAAATATATAAATAAAACCTTAAAAAAAAAAAAAAAGAAAAATGGTTGTAGTCATAGGTGTGGGTTAAACCAATCCACCCTGGTTGGCACACAAGCAGAGACCTGAACCAAGGGCAATAGCAACAAGGATGAGGAAATGTAGACAAGACTGAACCTGGAGGCAACAATGTTCTTTGAGTAACTTGAGGGTGGATGGTGATGGGGAGGGTGTAGGTCAGGAACCATGTCTTATTTTTTTAGTAGCTTCCTGAAGGGTCTAATAAAGTCCTCAAGATAAAATGGACTATCAAAGATTGGCCCCCAAATGATGTTCAGGGTTGTGATTCTTGGGGTGTATAGCATGACCCTAGACTCCTCTTCAGGGAGCCAGGCCTTGTGGAACAATGGGAGCTACCTATTAGCCCTTGCTTGATTTTTAGCCAAAATTTACGCCGAAATACTTTATGAGAGACCTTTTCCTGTTTTCATTGAGTGCCTTTATTTTAGTGACCGATTCAAACAAAAAAGCAATCACTTTGTGTTAAAAGGTGCTCTCGTGGCATAAACGGGGAATAGATAGAGGGTCTGATAACCTCTCAGAGGTACTGGGCAGTGAGCTCGGGTTCCATGAGAACTAGGGGGTCAGTTTTGTGGAGCCCCTTTGACATGGGTATCCTATTATTTAACAAGCACTGTAAATTGAGACCAGCATCCTGATTCTCAAGCAGCCTGGCTTTTATTGGAAGTCTCTGCCACGTTTAAACATCTTTAATACATTTTAAAAATAGAATTGTAAAAGGCAGCAACCAGACTTCAAAGCATAGACATGCTGGCCAGAATTGTGAAGCTGGCGACAATTTTCACTGGTTGTAAAGCTCGCGGAGCCTCTTTCAATCCCCAGAACAACTGACGAGCAAGGGGCTCGGCAGAATGTTCCTCCTGAGTGTCTCCTGGATGGGCCTGAGCAGACCAAGTGTGGGGCACAGAGCTGTTGGGGAGGGGACCCACATGCCTCAGGGTCGATGCAGAAAGCACCAACTGGAGCCATCAGCCCCAGCAGAGCTGAGAGAAACTAGGTTGAACAGAAAAGAAATGAGATGCGAGAAGGAACTGGCCACCCTTTTCTGAGCTTTGGTCCCTCATATCCCTCATCTCCTGCCCAGGTCTTCCTTCCACGTGCAGATTTTGGACATCCTCTGCCCTCAGGCAAACTCTCTTTTTCGCCTTCATTGAACTCTGTAGAGTTTCTCATTATGCATCGTGTTCTGTCTCCTGCTGTCAGCTCTGGACTGTGAGCACTTTGAAGGAAAGGCCTGCATCTCATTCATCTCATGTACACAGCAAATTAAATGTGTGTTTAAAGAAAGTTGAGCCTCTTGGGAGAACATGGGCAATAGGATCTGGGTTGGGGGAATTATGAAGGAAGGTCGTTTACCTTCCCTTAACTTAAGGCAGAGGTTGTCAAGGTGTGGTCTCTGAATCCATAGTATCAGCATCAGTTGGGAACTCTAGAAATGCATGTTCTCAGGCCTGGTCCCAGACCTCCTGACTCAGAAAATTTGTATTAGTTGGGGCTCTCCAGAGAAACAGAATCAATAGGATGTTTAGAGAGAGAGGAGATTTATTACAAGGAATTGGCTCACATGACTGTGGAGGCTGACAAGGTTCCAAGATCTGCAGGGTGAGTCAGGAAGCTGGAGCCCCGGGGGACCCGATGATGTGCTTCCCCCTTGGAGGCCAGCAGGCTAGACACCCGGGCAGAACTGATGTTGTAGTTCGAGTACCAAAGCCAATGTACCAGTTCCAAGACAAGTCAGGCAGAGAGGAATCTCAGAAACCTGTGTTTTAACAAAGCTTCCAGGTGATTCTGATGCCCACTAAAGTTAGAGAACCATGGACAAATTTTCCAATCTCAGTTCCCTCATCTGTAAAACAGATCTAGTGGTAACAACCTCAAAGGCTATTCCAAATATAAAATTAGATGATGTCTGTATAGTGCTTAGTCCAGAACCTCATGCATATTCATCATTCAGTAAAATTATTGAAGGGTGAATACGTTTTGTTTTGCTGCCTTTGGCTGGAATTGACTTTTGGAGACTATTTCCAATATTGGCATCCTCCCATGGTGCATTTGGGTTACTCATTCAAGAGTTTCCTTGGGTTCATCTAAGGCTCCAAGTTCACCCAGCTAAGCCCTGTTCTTGCAAAATCCTTGTAACTTGGCCCCGAGCCAAGCATGAATCCTGTTTCCCTCATTAGGCCCTGACCCTGTCCCTCAGGCACCAGAGAAGACAGATCTCAGGTGGCAATCACTATTTGTGCTGTAATGGGAACAATCATCTGTGCCCCCAGCTAGCCCAAGCGGAAAAGGAGAGGGTCTCAGAAAATGGCTCCTCGGAAGAAAGTTGAAGCAGAGAAGGGTCTGAGTCAGAGCCCTCCTTCCCAGAAGCTGCTACACAAAACACTCCCCGTGGGTTGTGCTGAAGCACCACGGGGGTGGTTGAAAGCAACCAAGCTTCATGCATTTCAGGCCAATGAAATCCCCGTCCTTTCACTCTCAAAGAAATAAAGCTATTACTGTTCTTTTAATGAGCCCGCATTGCCTCCCTGCTCCCTCCTTCCACGAGTTTCTATCCGTTTTCCTGTCAGAGTCTGATCTTTGAAGCCGGCACCTCCCCATGCAGGTGAAGATGTAGCACCCTTCTCTGCTGGGCTGACTCTTCCTGGAGAGGCTCAGTGGGGGTGAATTCCCCCCTGTTGGGACTTTCCTCATTAGCCCTATAGGCAGCATGTATTCCAGCCTGGTCAGCCTTAGGCTCTAAGCAAAGAACGTCAAATATTTTACTAGAAATTAGCTAGAGGTGCTCAGAGGGTGACAACTAGTTTATTACTACTGAATCTGCTTTGTCTGAAACTGGCAGAAATGGGAAAGGGGAGACCACTCCACTCAGATGACTGGGTAGAAGGGAAATAGCCAGGGAAGAAGACATCAATCAGATCCTTGATATCACTCTAACTTGATCTCCATTGGTTAACTGGCCACCTAACACGAGTACTGGGAACAAGTTTGAAAAGGCCACTAGCTGAACAATGTGAAGGCAGTAAGTGCCAGAATATCATTCCAGCAACAAACTATTATTCAGTTGACTTGGTACTACAGGTAATACCAAGATGACTGAGGCATGGCCCCCACCCTCAAGGAGCTTATAATTCAATATGAGAAATAAGACACCTACACAAATGTTACAAAAACCTGAAGCACATAAAGATCAAGGAGAGAGATTTAAACAAAAATACCGCAGGCATTCAGAGAGAAGAGACTTCTGCCTGGTCAGAGATTCGGGAAAGGCTTCATGGAGGAGGCATTTGAATCGAACTTCGGAAGAAGTACTAATGTATTTCAAAAGACAAAATATGGGAGACCCTGGTGTTTGTCTCTCCTTGTGTTGGTTGCCTTCCCAATTCACTTCTTTCCCAAAAGAGCCAGCCTCCCGGTTTAGAGACTGACAATGCCAAATATTCACTTTTCCAGTCTTCCTTGAAGCAAGAATGTGGTCTTTTAACTCAAGGTTGGCTAACAGCACTGAAGAAAAGTCAGCTAGGGGGCCCTTGGGAAAAATTTTATATTTTGATTTTTTAAAAAAATGAACAGAAACTGTATTCCTTCCTGGCTTGAACATTATCTCCCAAGGATGTGATGCTTGGAGTTGTGGCCACCATCTTGGTATGTGGGGAGAAAGCAAGAGAATCACAGAAAAGCAAATTTTCATCCTAGACATAACCAATCCCAGAACTCCCTACTTTTAAACTTTTTTTTTACATGCAGTAAGAATTTTTTATTCATTAGGCAACTTTTAGTTGGATATTCTATAACCTGCTGCTGAAAGCATCTGAAGTGATACGCAAAGATTATGGAAATCCATTCAGAAAGGGAGAACATAATGAGCAAAGAAATGAGGTAAGGCCATTGTAGATCATGCTTATTTTGGCAAATGCTTATAGAATATGGAGAGAACTAACATGAAACAAGGCTGGGAAGTACAGGCCAAGTTCTAGAAGAATTCCATGACTAGGATAAGATACATGATTTTACTCTGAAGGCAATGGTGGGGAGACATGAAAAGCATTTAAGCAAGTTACTGCCCTTACAGATCAAGACAATAGGAAAATTAATACTCAGGCAGATATGTAGAGGAAGAGAAAGAGAAGTAGAAGGTGGGGAAAATGTATACAAAGACTCTGACTGAGGGGCTATCAAGAATGTGTTCACATTATACTCCCCTGAGGAGGTTTTAAAAAATACTGAAATCTGGGTTCCTCCCTCAAAGCTACTGATTCAGTTGGTCTGGGACGGGTTGCTGACCTGATTTTATTGTTGTTGGAGCTCACTACATGATCTAAAGTGCAGCCACTATTGAAAACCCCTGGGGTGGTTCAACTGGAACTGTGGTGAAGGAAAACAAAACGGACTTGGGAGAGACTATGAAAGCAGAATGGGCAGGAGTTAGGGGACGAAGGAGAGGAGAGAGTCAAAGATCTCAAAGACCTCTATCAAGAGGAAGTGACTGGGAGAATGGCTGAGCCGTTTATAGAAATGGAGAAGCCAGGAGAAGAAGCAAGTTTAAGGAAGAAAAGTTCAATTCAGGAAATACTGAGTCTGAAATACCAGGAACAAGCTCTGTACCATACAGAGAGAACTAAGCTGAAATTACAGAGTTTTAAATCACCTACATTGGGGGATCACTGATGCTTTGAGAGATGTTGATTCACCAAAGAGAGAAAGTGGAAAGAAAGAGGAGGACCAAGGACAAAACCTTGAACAACATTAAGGAGAAAGGGTAAGGAAAGAACACCCCCAAAGAGGAGCCACTTTGTGGAGTTAAAATTGAATGCTCCTCATCCACTTAGACTAACATATGGATACACGGGTACCTGGTGCAGATTAGACATCAAATGTTAGGCTGGAGTTGTTACAGAATAATTCAGTAAAGCTGCCCACCCTTCTTACCCAACAATACGGCTGAGTGGAACATGAAGATATCTGTCCAGCCTTACCTTCGCAGTAGAAAAAAAAAATACTACCCCTAAGAGTAAATTTGATATTAAACTCTTAAAAGAGAGCAAAGGTTTCAAATGGTATTCCTGAGTATGTTTCATGCCTTTAAAGAAAAAAAAAAATGAAACTCGTTCATCTGCCCCACCCATGAGGCCACGTGGTCTGATAAACAGCTGGTCAGGATTGGGAGGCTGAGATTTCCTCCTCAGAAGATTTAAAAATGCCTTAAGCTCTCCCGTCATCTTCCACAGCTTTCTTCATGAAGAATTGGACAAACACAAATTCCAGACCTCTCCAGTTCATTGTGACAGTAAATGTGATAATACTTAGGACCATTGAGCAATAATATTATTGTGTGAATTATGTTATTTAATGACATTCATATCTACCTATAAGTTATTAATATTACTAAGATATTTAATACCAATTCAATTAATTATATTAATTATAATACAGTTAAAATTAATATTAATTATAATGTCTAATTAATACTATTAAATATCACTCTCATGCAGATAGATCCAACATTTTTTCAATAAAAACTTCCTTGGGCCTGTAGCTCTTTACACGAGACTGATTTCAAGGAGGTGGAATGAACCTGCTTCAGATTGCATGGAAATTGTTTCTATTACTTGGCTTTCTCTCAGCAAACCATATAATAAAAGGTATACAAGATGGTGGTGAGGTTTGTAGGATAATAGAAAATCGTAGGCATGTTTGCGAAAGTAGAGTTTCAGGCAGTTCCTATCAGGGAAGAAAGTAACTGTGGAAGTTATGAGATACTTTTATAATTAAATTTTAGTATGAATTCAAATTTCTCAAACTTTGAAGGAAAGGTCTAATGAGAAATAACCCATGGTTCCTCTTTCACTGTTTGGTAGTAATTGCTTCATTGTAAAATGTTCACAAACCTGAACTTCTTTAGGCAAAATTCCTAATTAGGATTTCTATCTGGGATAAATGTACATTTGCTTAAAATCAGTCATCCATCATGCAAGATACAAAAAAGGTTTTGGCTACCACCAGGGTTAATTACCTTTAGTACTGAAACGAAATTGGTTGGTATAATGGTTATACCACTGAGAAAGAGATAACTAAATTCACGCGTTTCTCTGGAGCCTTCTCACGTTCATGCATGACCTTGGAGGTCCTTCCCAGCTCCAGGAGCCTAGGATTCCACAATGAATTGTATACCTGGCGCACTTTCACCGCTGTCTTAAGGACAGAGAAGTTTGGCTGAATTCCAGCTTATTTTTTACTTTCAAAAATACTTAAGTAGTTTCATACAGTGAAATGTTTTTAGCCATTGAAATTATGTTTCTTAAAGAAAACTTAACAAAAAAGAAAGACTACACACACACACACAAGTACACACACATTATATACACTGCATTATTGCCATTTTATCTAAAACTCTAATAAATAAATTCTACCAAAATTTTTGAATCCGTTATAATGGTTAGCTCTGGGAGATGGAATAATAGAGGATTTTCAAATTTTCTACTTTCTATTTGTTGGTAATTTCATGGAGCAGGTAGAACATATCATGATCAGGAAATGTGTTGAAATATTAATGTAGCTTACCCAACTCTTCTTTATAATCACTAACCACAGTTACCACAGGGAGCTATCACCACATAAAACATACACATAACACATGTTAAGATAGGGGTAAAATCCCTAAAGAAACATCAGTAGTGTTTTGAAAGAAGGCATATAGAAATGCTGAAGTCCACTTTCCCTGGGCTTGAGCTTCACAGAGCAAAGCACTGATAACACTTGTCTTGGGCTAGAAAATTATACAGATACTGGAACTTTGTTTGGGTCACTTGGAAGACAGAGATTGGCAAAGTTCCCACTTGGCAGGGATTTTGTTCTTCATTCATTCAGTCTGATTTCATAAGTTGATTTTAAACAGTCCTACATGATTTTCCATCTCCTGAACGGGGTGCCCTGCCAATCAGCTGTCAGACACCCCCAACTGTGAAGGACTATGAAGGACAGGTTTCCCCACGTGGGTAATAACCAGCCATCTTCAGCTGGGAAGAACCACGTGAGGCCACAGGCCTGCTCTTAGAGTGGTCTGCACAACTTCTTGGTGCTGAGCAGAGACCTTGCCAAGAAATAAGGAGAGAGCTCTCTCCTTTGGCTCTTATCCACCAAGAACAAAACAAACAAACAAAATAAAGCCAGACCAACAAAAACAAAAACAATTATGCTTCTCATTCTTTAGACACAAAGATCATCGTTCCCCACTTCTTCCTTTCAGTACAGCCTGTTTTGACTTTTTCCTATCAAAGTCTCCCTTACCCAATCACTGGATCCAGATAGGCCCAGCACATTCCAGGGAAAGCCTTGCCCAAAACATGTCATCCATTTACTAAATCAAAATGGGTCTGGCTTTTTGCACTTAGTGAGGAAAGACTTCCTAGATTCAGACTCTGGGATGTGGGAGATTCAGGTGATGAAATTGACCTGTGTGGATTGTTATAGACAAAGCTTCAGAGGCCAGTTGAGGAGGAGGGAGTTATACAGGAAGGGAACATAAAATTAAACATTTGCTACCTTTGCCCCAGTATTGATCACAGTTGAATTTCTTTAATTCATTAATGATGTGTTTAATGTCAGGCTCCCTGCTGCACTCTGAGCTTCCTGAGGGCAGGGACTAGCTACTGCTTTGAACTAGCATAGTGTGGTGGGCACACTGCAGGCATTAAAAAACTAAAAAATTATGAATGAGTAATTCTGGCCTAAATGGGAATAGTGGCCAGAATGGGATTAGTAAGCAATTTCATGTTTGAATAGCCATCCAGTTATCTAAATTACCAGAAACATCATACAAAAGTCTGCACATGCAAAGTACCATATTAATGAAGACAATAGTAACCAAAATCTTCTATGTTTTCTCTGAAAATCAGCATGTAAATTTGATTTATATACTAACCACTAATAATCATGATGATAACTTGTTTAGCATTTCTGTGATCCATTATGCTCCATACTCCACCTACATACTCTCATTTAATCCTCCTAATGAACACTTGAGTTGTCATCAATTTACAGATAAGGTAGTTGTGACTCACAGTGGTTAAGTGATTTGCCCAGTGTCCCACAGCTCAGATACCTACCCGGGTCTGTCTCTGACCCCAAAATCCTGTGTGCTTAAGCACAGTGCTGTACTTCCTCTACATTGGATTTGCATGAAATATCATAGGTTATTAAAGATTTTAATTCATTTATTCAGGAAACTTTACTTAGTATCTAGTGTGTGCAAGGAATTGGGGATTAAAAAAAAACTGAGATACAACTCCTCAAGGAGCTCACAAGTCACAATAGCAGAAAATCTACAGTTGTAAAGGAATCACTGTAATCCTATGGTAGATCTGTAATGCTAGATAGATAAACCACAGGCCGGGCACAGTCCATTCTAACTGGAGGTCAGAAGAGGTTTCTCCAAAGAGGTTACCCTAAAACAAGCCTGGAAGAATAAGTAGGATTTTGACATGCAGATAAAGAGGAGGAAGACAATCGAACAGAAGGATTGTAGAGTATAGGGTTGCTTAGGAGCTACAAATTTGTCATGGCCAGATCAGACAGCACAGAGGGGTGGGGAGACAGGAGCCTCTAAGTCCGTGGTTACCAAAGTGCAATCCCCATACCAGCAGCATCAACACCACCTGAGAACGTCATAGAAATGTAATACTCGATCCCTACCAACACCTACTGAATCAGAAACTCCGGGATGGGGTCCAGCCATCTAGAGGTTAACCATCCCTCTGCATGAGCCTGATTGAGGACCAGTGGTCTCCCGTCATAAGTAGTCAAGAGAGTCACAGAAGGCTCTACAAGTTTTTGTGGTTCTGTTTTGTTGTTTTGTTTTGTTTTGTTTTCCCTACACTGTTGCCTCAGTAGAGCAAACAATCTTTGATTGTCAGGACAATGGAATTTTCTTAAAAGCAATTTCATAAGTCCTTTACCAAATTGTTAGTCTTCGGCATTTGTTTTTAAAAGTAGCAATTCAATGACCATTTATAAGGCACAGCAGAACAAATGGTTTCCAAATGCCTGTTTGTGACCTGCATGGGGCCCAAAAATGCCCTCTCATTGTAGGACATTAGGGGAACAAAATGAATTTGCATGATGCATCAATGGTAGAATGGTTTTATTGCTCTTTATATGACAAGTTTGTGGAAAATGGCAAATAACACTTTTAGTTTATATTCAGCTATAACAACAACTTATTATTTCTGAAGATTAAATTACAGTCTAGCAAAATGAAATGGGCTACATGGTCACTTCTTCATGGCATCCTCTTCTAGCGGCAATTTTCAAATGTGCAAGCTCAGCTAATTGAAAACAGAAACAGTTATATTCTTAAGAGGTCTCTGAAGTAGCATCTGATGGTTTACCATACTGGCCATACAGAGTTATCAGTCTGTAAGTGTCTTCCTTTGGGCTGCTGACCTGTAAAGAAGATCCAGTAAGAAACCTAGAGCCATAAACCCTGCCTTAGTAGACTCGCCAGATAAAGATAGGCAAGTGGCAAGTGAAAACAAAGTGAACAAGATGCCTATTAAGTCCTAGACTCTCAAAATGAGGGCTGATGACTGATTACGGCCCATGTCCATTACCAGAATAACAAGTCAAGAATGGAAATCCGCTATAATGGTTGTTTGTTGTCTTACACACCAAACACCAGGCTAGGCAGAGTTGTTTTTTTTTTTTTTTTTTCTGTTCAACTCACTGTTTGACATAGGCATGCATACATGCATCTTATGGCTTTTTCCAGACCCTCCCATCCACCTGCTCACATTCTCACTGCCTCTTGGCTTATCTATATCCATCCACATTAAGACTCACCTCAAGTGCCATCCTCTACAGAGCCACTCTTCCTAGTCTCATCCAATAGTTCTGCTTTAGCAATTTCTATTGCATTCATTGTTTATGCCAGTGTTTCCCAAAATCACCCAAATTTCTATTACCACCTTCACAGACTTTGTTATGATATACCACCTCTTCTATGATTTATAGGAATACTTAGACATTTTCTTTAACTCAATTTAAATATATTTAAAGTTAACTTGATATTGGTGCTATAAATGGAAAAATCAGCCTCTGGCAAAAACACGTTAATACACATTAACATAAACATATAACTATTTAAGTTCAAAAAGTTTTTATCCAGGAGCACTTTCTTTTTTTTTTTTTTTAAGACTTTATTTATTTATTTGACTGAGACATAGCAAGGGAGGGAACACAAGCAGGGGGAGTGGGAGAGGGAGAAGCAGCCTTCCTGCTGAGCAGGGAGCCCGATGTGGGGCTTGAACCCAGGATCCGGGGATCATGACCTGAGCCGAAGGCAGACACTTAACGACTGAGCCATCCAGGCACCCCTTTCAATGATCTTACCTATTACCAGTTGTCTTGCAATAGAGTTCAGGACAAAATCTATAATGTCATACAGCGTGGATTCTCAAAATGTGGGCCCTGGAGAAGCAGCATTGGAAATTTGTTGAAAATGCAAATTCTCAGGCCCACTCCAGGCATACTGAACCAGAAATTCTAGGGGCAGGACCCTGCAATTTATCTGTTAAGTGCTCCATTCTGACGCATGCAAAAGTTTGAAAACCACTGGGTTTACGAGATAGATTTTGTTGGGGAAATTCATATCTAAGGGTCAGCGAGAAGAAACACGTCTATACACACTGTCTCACACAGAGGTGTTGGGGCAGGTTCTGCCAGACACGCAATGGGCCTGTGGTGAGTGGAGGGACCCTCCCTCTTGTTGTTCTTCCTTCTTGAAAGGCAAGCGTGAGAGCAAACCTGACAGACTAGGATTGGGGGACCAGCTATTTCCAGGAGTTGTCTGGGAAAACCAGTGGCCCAGCATATATGGGAAGTTGCATCCATTCCTTCCAGGGAAAAGGAGTCATCAATCCCATGGGAAGTTGAGAAGTTCGGCTGCAGCCTCATCCTTGAGTAGAAGGAGCCACTCCACAATCCCAGCTGGCTTATGGTGGGGGCCATTCCAAGGCAGCTCCCAGGGCCACCTTAGGTATTCCTGCCCAAGGCACTGTACCAGAGGCGTTGCTGCATGCTTTGGCAAACACCAGCCTCTATAAATTGATACAGATTTCTCTCTGGTATCACACTCAAACTCTTAAGCAGCTCTTCTACTGGTATATAATTTTCAAAACTTCCTCGTGTTTTGTTCCCCGGCTGCTGCTTATTTTCCACCACCTTCTCCATGGCACCGAGACAGATGTTTTGTAGGTGCCTGGTAAGTATTTAGAACCACAGCATTTTAGAACTGGAGGGGAATGAAAAAATGATTTAATCCAACCCCTTATTTCCAGATGAGAACACTGAGGCACAGAGAAGTTAAATGACTTGCTCAAGTCACACATTTAGTTAGCAGCAGATGGGGTGAAAATCCATACCTTGGTTCTCAATGAGGCATTCTTCTAACACGAAACCATAATCCATCGATATGGTCACTTTTAAAAAATTGTTTTATTGTTATGTTAATCACCATACATCACATCATTAGTTTTTGATGTAGTGTTCCATGATTCACTGTTTGTGCATAACACCCAGTGCTCCATGCAGAACGTGCCCTCTTTAATACCCATCACCAGGCTAACCCATCCTCCCACCCCCTCCCCTCTAGAACCCTCAGTTTGTTTCTCAGAGTCCATCATCCCTCATGGTTCGTCTCCCCCTCTGATTTTCCCCCCTTCATTCTTCCCTTCCTGCTATCTTCTTTTTTTTTTTTTAACATATAATGTATTATTTGTTTCAGAGGTATAGATCTGTGATTCAACAGTCTTGCACGATTCACAGCGCTCACCATAGCACATACCCTCCCCAATGTCTGTCACCCAGCCACCCCATCCCTCCCACCCCACCCCTCACTCCAGCAACCCTCAGTTTGTTTCCTGAGATTAAGAATTCCTCATATCAGTGAGATCATATGATACATGTCTTTCTCTGATTGACTTATTTCGCTCAGCATAACGCCCTCCAGTTCCATCCACGTCGTTGCAAATGGCAAGATCGCATTCCTTTTGATGGCTGCATAATATTCGATATGGTCACTTTTTGTACGGGCACCTTATGCCAGACAGGTATGGCACATCCCTTGCTCATCACTCATAGAATATGCTCCTAGAAGCATATTATGTGTGCGGTTTCTTTTAATTTACTACAATGCTCCCTCCCCTAGAAGTATTTACTAAGTGTTTATATTGCCTATGGAGAAAAATTATTTATAAGTAACTTATAAAGAGGACTTACTTGACTAGCCAAGATGATTTTTCTTCTGAATTACATCCTAATATGTATAGCTTCTTGCTCTCAGCTTACTCCACTTGGAGCTATGCCCAGCACAATTTACGTCTATGAACTGCTGAACATTTAAGCAAATTAAGTGTCCAAAAAATCAAACACAAATTGTATCTTGGTGATTTATGCCTTCATAAAGCAAAATACATACAGTGTGCTGAGCACAGGCCAGATTTATAGCTCCACTGGTTAGGGAAAATGAATAGACAACTCCTAGAGAACGTGCTGAGAACCACGCATATGTGTTTAATTCTTGACTGTGGGGATTTTTCCCCAATGATATTTATCTTACAAATCATCTTCAATGCTAATATGCAATGTAGAGCCGAGAATGAAAAAGATGTACAAGAATTCTGGGTAGAGATTTGGAAGCCAGTTAACTTTCACCAGAACCCCCCAAAAGGTAGGCATCTGAACAACCCTGGATCTTCCATCTACAACCTAACACCCTTGGGTTATGCTACCCTCTCTTATTAGTGTAAGCTGAGCAATTTCACTTAAACATTGGAAGATAGTGAGAAAATACATCAAGAGTGCCAGAGTAAACTGAAGAGGCTGAGTTGACTCAAATCTCTACTGAACTATCTAGGACCCTGTGGCCTTTATGGATAAAGCATCCTACTGAGAGCATAGTGCAGGGAACAAGCAGATGTGTGTTGAAGTCAGAGAAAGAAGTTTGAATCCCAAACTCTTCACTTAACTGGCCACGGGTGCCTATTTTCTTATCCATAAATGGGGATTAGCAGTGTCTACTTCAAAGAGGCGTTGTTTGAATTAATAAGATAATCGTTGTGTGGTAGCAGCCTCCAAGATCGTTCCCAAAGACCCCCATCTCTTGGGATTCGTGTGCTACTCCTGAGTATGGACTGAACCAAGTGACTCTCTTCTAGTGTACAAAATATTGCAAAAGTGGAGTCACTTCCAGGATGTATTTATAAAAAGACTCTTACTACTGTCTTGCTTGCCCTTTCTTGCTCACTTTGATGAAAGCCAGCTCTCATGTTGTGAACTGTCTATGAGAGACCTAGGGGCAAGCCACTGAGGGGGGCCCCCAGCCAACAACCAGCAAGGAACTGAGGCCCTTGGTCCAACAGTTCAGGATGAATGGAGTTGGGCCAACATGAGTGAGTTTAGATGTATATATTCCCAGTTGAGCCTTAAGGTAATAGAGTGGATATCTTGATTTTAGCCTAAGAGAGGCACTTAGTCACACCAAAATTCCCAACCCACCAAAACCACGACAATAAATGTTGTTTTAAGCTGCTAAATTTAGGATCACTTTGTTATGCAACAGTAGACAATTAGTACAGGTTGTAAAGTGCTCAGTACAGTACCTGGCACATGGTACATTCTCTATAAAGGATGGTTATTATTGCTGTTAATGGCTTTGTGCACATGAAGATTACATACTGATAATTTAATCACTCTCCTTCTCTCTATGCTTCCAAATAAAGAAGGTTTGGGACCACAAAGAGCCTTTGCAAATTTGTGGTCAATGTTTCAACCTAAATAATGAGCACTGGGCCTTCTGGAAGAGCAGAGTTTATGGAAGTGGCATAAGATAGAATGCCACCTTTTGAGTTGAGAGTCACCATACTGCAATATGTCCCAATCCTGAGATACTCTGGAGTAAATTTGTCCTAGGTGAGTTTTAGAATGCAGGCATTTTTTTACTGCAATTCACTGTGGCTGAAATTTCAGATAAGTGCAAGAGAGTCAATCTTGTGAAACCTGCTTATTAAAAACCTGACATTCAGACCCTACCGTGTGTTTTCTTTTGGAGAAAAGCCATAATATAATTGAGTACAGGACAAACAAAGATACTTCAATCCAAGGTCAGGTTGTTTATTGTTGTTATCAAAGTCAAACAAAATTTACCCTGAAAGAATAACCAGAGATGTGGGAACAGATTTATGTACAAGGATGTTCATTGCAGCATTACTTACGAACATGAAAGAAGTGGGAGACAACCTGAATGCCCAACAATAGGGGACTCACTGAATGATCTGTGATGTGTTCACATTGGAATACTATGAGACTATTAAACATGTTTTATAGGAATATTTACTGAGCTGGGGAAATGGCTTATAAAGTATTGTTAAGTACAAAAATGGATATAAAACAATTTGGTATGATCCAAGTTTTGAAGGAAAAAAAGTATAATCATGTGCACACACATGTCTGCTGGGATATGTGTGTACGTGGGAATCAGTTTTCTGGCCTTCCCTCTTTCCAACCTTCCTGTCCCCCAATCCAAGGTTTATTTCCATTTTCTGCCAAAGTGAAGTCTTGTTGCAACTGCTGTCATTCCTGTTGTCAGAAAACAGAGGAGTACAGGAAAGAACAAAGGAAGAGGGGGAAAAAACTAAAAAACTAGCAAAGAGAGTAATTTCATTTACATGGCAGGGAAGGAGGGAGGCAAGAGAAACAGTGACAGTGAAGTGGGCTAAAGGTAGACATGGAGATGTTGACACCGTGCTTCTTTATTGCAAACCTCGGATAGACCCAAGCACCAAGTATGGCATCTGAACAGAAGAGACCTAGCATGCAGGCCCCTTTGTTAGCCTCTAGGGGGTGCCCAAGACCCCTCATACCCTGGTGCCATTCCTTCCCCTAAAGGAGTCTAACTCATTAGAGGCCAGAGGATGTATGCTGGGCCCTGGTACCAAAGGGTTGTTCTTCAAAGCAAGGAAGGAAGTGTTTAAACCAGTTTCTGTGGACCATGACTTAATCTTGAACTCATTTCTCGATGTTTTGAGGTGCGCTTGGTGCAATAAGATGAGAAAGGCCTCCTACGCAGGAAGGCCCAGGGCAGAGCCACCTGGGGCAGCTCAGCTCGAGGCCTTGCCAAGAATTTCTCTTCTTCCTCATGTTCTTCCTTGTGCTCTTCTTTGCTTATTGTTTGCCTTCACTCACCAGCCAATCGATAAGCTCTAGCAAGGCTTCTCAACTGAGCAGCCATACCACTGAGTCCACATCTAGTCACGCCTGGGGATCGCGATCAAACACAAATTCTGATTAGGTTAGGTCTGAGCTGGGCCTGAGATTGCGCAACTCTAGCAAGTTCCCAGAAGATGCCAGAGCCACTGCTCTGTGGATAACACCTGGTCTCGAGGCACAGGAGTGAGAGGGGGTATGTGCCCCACGGAGATAGGCCAAGGAGGCTGTCTCACTTGCTTTTAGTGTAGACTTTGGACTAAAGGCACCAAAGGAGTCTGTGGTTTCCATGTGACTCTATCTAGGTCATCAGGTTCTAAATGAGAGTGTAGCTTTTAATCATTATAATACGTAATAGAGTGGTCTTGCCTAGAATGCCTGCCCTGCAAAGTTCTTCCAGTCGCTGAGGGCTGCGGTGGATGTCCGAGGATTCAGAGATCCAGTGGTTACCTCCAGCTGCTGGAATCACAGGTGCTTTCAATTTTCTCCTTTGTGCTTCTTTAGCCCTGTTTTCTCTATTAAAAAAAAAAAATCAGGTAAGATTTCTTCACTGATTCCTTATTACAGAATCTTTTTGGTTTTTATTGGTGAAGTGCAGATTATTTTGTTTCTCAGAAAATGTTACATTCTTCATGGTTTTTAATGATTTTTGATTTCTGGGAGCCGCTCATGATTGGCTAGGAAATAAGGCACACAAATAGAATGGGGCTGGTTCCACTTGAAAAAGAGACGAGTCAAGAGGAGTTTTCAGCATTATCAGAGTCAAGTCCACAGAGGACAGGACTTGTTTATTCATTTTTTCCCCACTGAGGAAAGAAGGAAAGATCAGTTTGTATTTCAGCAGAAGGATCGGGATTAGCATTGGAAAATCATTTCCCAATGGTAAATGTTCTTAAATGGAGAAACGGGTTATCAAGGGAGATTTGTAGTCTCTATCCTTGCAGACCTTTAAAAAAATCTATATATGTGAATTATTAAATTTGTAGATGATGTGTGGGATATATAAACTCCCCAAATGATATATCTTTCTCACTTCTCGTATTTGGGCCGCTTCCATTTGCCAAAAATTCACGTGAAATTGGGGGGGAGGGTGCAAATTACTGCTAGTCATCGCAAAAGAAAAATATAGTTAGGATCCCAACTGCTATAAATAGTTTAAATAATGCAGTCCAAAAGCAAATATAAGTGATTTTTGGTTAACCACAGTTTGGGATTACCCACACCACCATTCTATTAGTACAGGTAATTGAAAATTGACTCTGTAATCAGTCCCCATTTCTTTGATTTAATTCAGGTGAATTCCTCACCAGGGCCAAGGGAATACACTCTATAGCCTCACAAAGCCCATGTGGTCTGAAGGACCTTTGTTTTTGATGTTGAAAGGTGACAAATTATTGACACAGCAAAATTATTCAAGGCAAAGTGGTTAGATTTTCCCCTTTGATACCAATATACTTCCATTAAAATTTAAATAAACTTTTCATTTTATTGAATCAGTATGAAATCTGTATATAAGCTGCTTTGGTCTTTCTGGGATTGTATGAAAGACTGAAAAAATACCATCTTCCTCTTTTCCTAAGGATCTGTGTCACCGTGGTTATGACACGCTGATCCCATCCTAAGTGTGGGCAGTGGTGTATCATAGTAAACACTGACCCATCATCTTCCCCATCTCATCACAGACCTGACCTTCTCATGAGGGATCCCATCTCAGTGACAGGCACCACCATCTACCCACTGTCAAGGATGACACTTGAGAGTCATCTCTTTCTGCTCACTCTCCCTCTGTAATAAGGAATAAGTTGAACAAATGAATGAGTGAATGAATGACATATTCAAGTTTGATTCAATGGATAAGTTTTTTTTTTAATTTCCCACTAGAATTATGTACATAATGTGAAACTGACTTACTGTACAACAGTATATATGTGTTACTCTTATTTCTTCACCAGCTCTGAACTGGAAGCTCTTTGTAATTTTTAAAATTCTAATAAATTCCATCTCAAAAGTTACCAAAAGGCAATTATTAAAGCCAATGAGTTGCTTTTTCTTAGTTTTCACTTTCCTTGACTTTTCTGTAGCCATAAATGTTATCTCCTTCTTCTACCGAAGCCAGTGCTTCTCGAAGTGTAATGCCAGGACCAGCAGCAGCAGCATCACCTTGGACCATGTTAGGAGTGCATATTCTTGAGCCTCACCACACCCCTACTATGTCAGAAACCCTGGTAGGTTGGACTTAGCAATCTGTGTTTTAAAAAGCACTCCAGGTGTTTCTGATGTCCACTCAAGTTTAAGAACCAGTGTCCTAAGCTAATTTGCTTTGGCAAGCTTGACTCTCTGTCACAGCAAGAGGTAGAGAGAGCAATCCAGACAGCAAGCTCCCCTGCTGCTCCTAAGCCAAGCTAGTTCACAAAAGCTCTATTATTCCCAGCTATGGTTTTCCTTTCATACAGCACTGGCTACCAGGTGGTACAGGTTAAACAATGTGGATTCTTGAATGTACAGTTTCTTTTCCCTGACCACAACCACAGTGGTGGCAAAAACAACTGATACGCATTACTTAAGAAAATCTTAAGTTCATACACTTGGTGTAATCAACTTCTATTTATAACCCAAGTCAGTCTTTTTTGGATCTTATCCTTTAATTCTCTGCACAAAACTCTCTCAAACTCCTCCCCAGACCTTCAAAGAAGGTGGGGTTGTCTAGATCATCACAGGCTACTCCATTCCTAATGATGCTTTACTTTATTCATATTTGCTTTTTCTCATTAGGGTACCATTAACACAGGAGACCCTGCAAATGGCACCACCAGGCACAGCAAGCAGCCTCTGCGGTTGACTTCGGAAGACTCGCCTCCATTTTACTGAACTCTAACAGAGTGAGATGCTAGAAGTGCCCACTTCTACCTTCCCTCAAATTTCTCTTCCCTTGACCTCTGTGATGGTGATTTTCTTCCTACACTGACCAGGTTTACGCTGGTTCTTTCTCATCCTATGCTTCACTGCGGATCTTTCCCAAGGTTTCATTAGATTTCAGTCATTTACCCATATACGCTCTGTCTTGGAGAAGTCATCCATTTGGCTATCATCTCTATTTAAATGATTCACAAAACTATATTTCTAGTTCTTAACTTCTTCCAAACCTCAAATCTGTATGGTCAGTTAACTGATGACTATTTCCAATTGAATGTTTTTGGATTTCTTCAAGTCCAACAATTTGTAAAATCAAATTTGTTATTCTCCTGCTTGATCCCATCATACCAGCATCCTTTTCAGTTAACCAAACTTGGAAAACTTAGAGTTTTATTAATTTCCATTTTCACTTCTCTTGTCCATTGCAGCTTTGGTTGCAGTGATATCCTAACAGACTCATTTATCTTTGTTCTTTTTCCATGCCGCCAATCCAAGTCTGTTCTGCTTAGTGTTGCCATTTTACTTCCTTGCTCAAAAATCCTCAATGGTTGTCCATTGCCTAAAGATAAAATCCAAAGTCTTTGGTCAGACATTGAAGTGACTTCATGGATTTGGCCAAAATTCCATTTCCAACTACAATCCCCACTATTGCCAACACAATCTCTCCCCGTCTCTCCAAGTGGTCCTACTACGATTACCACCACCACCATCACACCAAGCAACAGCAGCTAACATTTAGTGAGGGCTTACTGTATGTTAGGCACTATGTTAAGTGCTTCAAACTCATCATCTCATTTAATCCTCACAACAACCTTGTAGAGCTATTACCATCCTCATTATGTAGATGAGGAAACTAAGAATTACCAAAAATTAAGTGACTTGTTCGTGTTCAAGTAGCTACTAATTGGTGGAGATACAGTTGCCTATAGTTCTGTCTATGCCAATAGACATAGACCGTAAATTCTACAAAGGTAAGGACTGTTTCTACTCTCCAGTGCTTAACTCAGTACCCGACCCACATGATCAATAAAAATTTTTAATGGATATTAAGTAAATTTCAAATTCCATCCTCTTAACTGTCATGATTTCTTACTCTTATAGTCCTTTAAATATATTTCTGTTCATTTCTATTTTTATGCATTTTTCTACCCTAGCTCCATTCTGAGTACTCATACTGTCATCTCTGTCTTTCCAAATCCCACCCTATTTTCAAGGTACTCATAATGTCTGGCATCCTTCACAAATCTTATTCCAGTAAACAGTCTTTCTCTGAGATCCTAGAGGAATTATTTCCTTTTCTACTCATTTGATTTTTATCATATTTTGCTTTGCATGCTTCCTTAACTTACCATGTTTTTTACCCAACGGAGAGTCCCTCTGGAAGAGAGACTTTGAGCTAACTTTCAATAATTAGCACAGAGTGAATGAATGGATCTACAAACAGTGCTTTGGAAAGTACCACACAAATAGATGGGCATTCACAAATTTGTTTTAATGATGTTAATCTTAAGACAATCTGCTTGTTCACTGCCTCTAAATCATATGCTAAAGGCAGTTCCAGAGGAGTCAATGATGCAATAGAACTTGCCTCTCTGATTTTTTAATGCATTTTATTTCTTTCCTCTAGGTCATTGGAGGCAAGCTGAAAATTTAACCAAGTTATAGAACTTTAGAGCTTAGAAACAACCTTAGAGACCACTAAGCCTCAATAGTTCCCAAACTTTTCATCAGTGAAGCTCTCCTTTATTGTTCTTTAACTACCTCCTCTAAACCCCATATTGTGAGAGATGCTCACCTTTCAGATTTCACTTAAGGAAGAAAAATGTCTTCTATTTATTGACTGCTAACTATATGCCAAAAATGTACAAAGTGCTTTACATTATTGTGTTTCAGTCTCACAAGAACTCAGTGGAATAGGTATTATGATTCCCATTTTAAAAATGAAGAAATTAATGTGCAGAGAGGTGATGTTGACTTACCCAAGGTAAGTGTAAAATTGGGCATTTGGTAGGAAGGTCACAGGATTGGAACCCAAGTCTAACACTAGGACCCAAGTTCTTTATATCCTCTATTGCCTTTCTAATTAGGTGATGCCTCTTTCCCCCGCCCCACGCCCCCCAGTTTTGAGTAGCATCATTCGATAATCTTCTAAACAAAATCAAAGAAATTGGGTGGACACAACCCAAGTGTTCATCAGCAAATGAACTGGTAAACAAAATGTGATCTATACAAACAATGGAATATTATTAGGCCATAAATATGAATGAAGTTCTGATACACAATACAACATAGGTGGACCTTGAAAACATTACACTGAGTAAAATAAACCAGATGCAAAAGGACAAATGCTGTAGAATTCCAATTATGTGAAACACCAAGAACAGGCAAATTTATAGAGACAGAAAGTAGATTAGAGGTTATCAGGGGCTAGGGGGAGGGAATAATGGGGAACTATTGTTTAATGGATATAGAGTTTCTATTTACGGTGATGAAAGGTTCTAGAAATAGATAGTGGTGATGGCAGCACAACACTGTGATTATAATTAATGCCACTGAGTTATACACTTAAAAATGGTAAAAATGGTAAATTTTATATTATATATTTACCTGAGTAAAAAAAAAGAAATCGGATTTCTTTTTATTTACTTAGATAACCTTATTGTGTGTACCCACGATTTCAATTTCTGTTTTCTGTAAGTTTTCTGAAATGTAAAAGGTTTCACAGGAATGTTCTATTAGTGGTTCTCCAAACACCTAGGCAGTCCAATGGGAGGACAATGACCAGCCACTCACAGTCAGACACTTAGATGAACAAAATAGATCTCCTGACTCCTAGGCACTTATTATCCTATGTATCAGGAATAACAAACAAACAAACAAAATAGTGCATTCTAGTAATCACTTTTGTAACCCCAGCAATCTTGTGAGAATCTTGGAATCCCACTGATGAATGACTCTCTAATCCTTCCCCCTGGCTGGAAGAACAGAGCCAAGGACATAACCCTTCTGATGGCACCCCTCCCACCCGTCCCCAACTCTTCAGAAAAGCATGGAGGACACATCATGGAGGAAAATATGGATGGGAGATCAAGAGAAAGGTAAATGAATAGATATTAGAAAGGACTGAGGAGAGGTGAAAAGGTGTGCGTATGATGAGACAGAGAAGGGAGGAGCTCGTCTCCTATGCTAGGCCTTCCTCCTATCCCGGTAAACCCAGCATAGGGCTGGCCAATGAGCACCTGCTGGGAAAAGCCACTGATTATTGTTGTAAGGTAAGGGACTTTGAGATATTTAATTCAGAGGCTTTAGGGTTCAGAGGGCTTGGCACTCCTCCAAGAGTTTCCCTCCCTCCTTACCTCTCTGTTGTTATTGTCCTCCTCCTTCCCCTCCCCTCTCCCCTCTTTTCTCCCTCCCTCTTTCCTTCTCTTTCCCTTCCATGCTAAAATATTTTTCTATTTTGAAGACACTTTTCCCTTACTGGTGCTGAGAGGAAAGGCTATGAACAGGAGGGAGAGAAAGTTGGGAGGTGACTGAGTGGGCTATGTGGGTCCTTGTGTACAAGAGGATGAAGGTTCAAGAGCACCCAGGTATTCCACTCTCCTCTATAGTCCCATCCTACCTCCAACTGTTCTCTCTTCTTTTATTGTTTTGTAGTTAACTTGTTTCTGCATGACCAAGCCTTGGTAATTCCCAACTTTTGTCTTCCCCAGTAACCCTCATTTATTGATGTCTGCCCACCTGCACCCAAATCCCATATCCTGGAAAAACTACTACACTGTAAGCTCCTTAAGGGCTGGAGTATCATGTTAGTCATCTTTGCATCCCTGGCGTCTAGAAAAACCTGGATGCTCAATTCGTGTCTGTCAACTGAATGGGTAAACAAATAAATGCGAGTTGTCTGAACAAAGCACTAAGCCTTGAGGTTGGTTTCATGCAAGGCTGATTAAGGGCATGACAGGAAGGAATATTTTAAGTGAGGACTATCCCAGGAATCAGGAATATTAGATCCCAAAAGAAAAAGGAGACGTTTGAGTTTTCCTTCATTGTAAAACTGTGGGTTCACAGTGTAGAGGCTTTGCTGTGGTCTTGTAGAGTGATACAAAGACTGAGCATTATCTGTGCGGAAACTTTCATAAAGCTACAAAGGGAGAATGAGTGGTCACAAGAGGATGAGGAAGTTAACGACCAACATAGTCGACTGTGTCTGAATAGAGGGGCAAAGAAAATTAAATTTTGAAAAGCTACTGCTGAGGCAGTTAGTGCATTTGGGTTATTTTCAAATCAGCATTGAAAGCTGCTCTTTTTGAAAAGGTCTACATCAATAAATCAGAAAACCAGACTGGAGAGAGCACTTGCGAAGGCTCATTGGTGAGTTTTACCTTGCTTGTCATCCTTCAGAGGAGGCTCTGGTTCTGGCTTCCTCCCATGGGAAGCAAATAGGAACAAAGGGGTGCTGGTTTGGGCCCAACTCTAGGTCAGTTGGGCCCAACAGGTGTGTGAGCCAACCTTCAAATGGGTTTTTTGGGACCAACCGCACTATATCCAGGCTCTGCTGTGCCCACAAAGAAAGCCAGCCAGCTGCAGATAAACCAGTGTGTCCATGCCACCTTTTGTGCCAAATTGGAAAGCCCTAGATCGGCCTTCTACACCACCACCAGCCCCCCTGTGCTGGGGCCATGAGAAATCTTCCGAACGGTGCTATGTCCTCTCAGCCTACTGATGTGGATGGAGGATAGGTAGGGCACTGGGCCTCAATGAAGGGTGAGGGAAGACAATGGGGAAAATGATGTTCGACACCTAAATTATGCCAGCATGTGAGTTTTAGAAACTTTTTTTTTTTAAATCAAGATAATAAAAGGAGACACATGGGGTAGGGAGATTTTTGAGAAAAATGTCCATTTCAATAATGTCGGTAAAATATGAACCACCTCAAATCAGCTAGTGAACCTCAGTTACAAGATGTTTTCATTCCACTTAAGGACCAAGATTTCAACAGCACTGAATGTGCTAGACTGCTGCATTTCCCCCTCCTTAACCCCTTCTAATTTTTATTATCTTAACTCTGCTTATGCCAGTCTGTTTGCAGAGTTTTGGCCTCTCTTTCCTACTGGTTGTGACTGAAAGTAAGGATTACAACCTTTCATTATTGCCCTGGTGATCGTATCAAATGCTCCAAACGTGGATAATCTCACATTTCCTATGATATCCGGATATAATGTGTAAAAGCATCATATTAAGCTGGAGAAGGATGGAGAATAAGAGTGTTAAAATAACAAACCATAGTCTTCTGAGAATCACAGACACTGGCTTTTTGGATCCATATTGTATTATTTTTTTCCCTACCCATTTAAATGTAAGCAGGCAAGCTCCATGTCTCCAGAAAGCTCTTTCCTTTTAAAGCACTCTTTACTATTTAAACAGATACAGAATAGATATTTCGACGCAGAGCCCACATAAAATCCCATATTAGGAATGATACCAAACTTAAAGAATGTTGTAAAATGAGAACGGAAAAAAAATGTACAAAATGAATTCCTGCCCATTTACATGCTTTCCGTCAGGCTACTAGATACCAAGCCTCTGTCTTTGTGTTAACACTGCAGATTAGGTCAAGTTTTTACCCCTCTGAGCTCTTTTCCTGTAAATGACGGGTTTTGATGTGAAACAAGCAACATGTCAAAGCGAGTTGAAAGATGTAGGCATTTTATGCCATGTCACAATGACAGGCCGGTGAATATTTGGGCCATTAGGGGCTTATTAGTGAATAAATGACCAGATGGTTCAGTGATGCACGGAGATGGACAGAGCTGGATGCTCCTAATCAGCACTGTCTGTACTTGATGTCAAATCACATGACACAGTAACCCATGGATACCAAGGAAGAGTTACCATTAGCAAGTCAATTTGATATCTGGGTGGTGTAAACAGACTTATAACTGCACTTCAGGGCTGCCTCGGCTTGGAGGAAGGAAAATACAGTACGGCATTGAAAGGCACACACACACAAAACTCTAATTGTTATTTGATAGTCATACAAAGAATTTCTATCTGAGTTCTCCCTCTTTATTCTGGAGAAAGGAGCAATGTCCAGATGCGCAGGGCAAAGAGATCGTCAAAAATAAAGAGGTTGAGCTGAGGATACATTTAAAATCTAAGTAAAAGAGGAAATAATAACATCACAGAGAGCGGGCCATGAGTGGGAAAAATGAAGAGTCATCTTCTCATCACGCTTTGCGTCATGGGTGAATGACAAAGTTCAGGTAACACACAACACCTAAGGATAAACGCACGCTATTTGCCTTTGCATACTGCACACTTAGATCTTTCCTCTTTGTTGCTAAATAATGTGGATCGCCTTAACCGCCACCTTGGGGTTTTCCCGCCGGAATGGAGAAAAGTGTTTTTGAAGAAGAGTGTGTGTTTCTTCTTTCCTCGTCATTTTCAGTATTTTCAGACTGACAAGTATTCCTTGCACTGCCAACACCCCCAACGACGACAAAAGAAAACATTCGCTCTACTCTTAAAAAGGAAGAGAAGAAACAGGTTGGAAATAAACTCCTAACTTCGGTGTTCCATCAGAAACTAGGGGGTTGGAGGGCTTTAGGCATCTGCAGTGCAAGTGTTGGCAGGCATTTCCTCGCAAGATCATTAATTAAAGCAATTCAGTCTTGAGAGAGTGGGAACTAAATGGTATTACCGTAAGTTTTCTCTTTTAATCGTACCTATTGTATGTATCGCATTCTTCATTTGCAAAGCACTTTATGAATATTGTATCTTTTAAATTTCTTTTTAGCCAAGTATTATCAGTTTAAGTGATAAATCCCTCCTGGGCATCTACTGTGTGTGTCTACTTCTAGACAAGATGCTGAGGACAGGGGGAGCAGGGGGTAGAATTCCTCAAAAGACCTAGAGTTGCACTATATAGGGCTTTTTAATGGGCACTACGTAGCATTTGATGTTCACAAAAAGATTACGTGTAATACATATGTTCTGAAAAATAATTTTTAATAATTGACATCTGTGACCCCACCATCGAGTAGAGGAACCAGAACATCATTCATAATGTTAAATCTATGATTGTGCTTATCTCAGAGCACCGCCCCCACACACCCAGCTACACCTTACCCCCCACAAGAGTCACTACAATCTGAATTCTGAGTTTATTATCCCCTTATTATTCGAAAATAATTTGACCTCACATGGCTCTATTTCTGAACAAGATGTTTTTAATTTGCTTGTCTTATTCCTTTACAAAAAATGGTAGCACACTGTATGTGTTCTTCTGAGAATTGCTTTTTTTTCCCTCAACAGTGGATTTAAAAGTTAACCATAGTTTTGGTTTTTTTTTTAAGTTCATTTACTAGAGTTCATTCCCTTTCACTATTTTCTTATGTTCCATAGTGTGAATATTCCACAACTGATACATCCATTCTCCTGTCGGTAGACATTTGGCTTGTTTCCAGGTTGCTGCTATTACAAATAATGCTGCAGAAAACCATTCTTATACATATATGCTGGCGTACGTGTGCACAAGGTTCTGTTTCTGTGGATTTTCTGGGTCATGGAGTGATGGTCATATTCAGTTTAACAAGATAATGCCAAACTATTTCCCAAAGGTTTACCAGTTTACACTCCTACCCATAGTGTATGGATAGCATTCCCATCATTCTGAACTTCATCAACACTGTTTTCAGATGTTTAATTGTGCCAGTGTAATGGCTATACATTCAGCCCTCACAGCCACGCAGAGAAGAAGTAATTATTCATCTCTATTTTACAGGTAAGGCTCAAAATCACAGAACTAGTTAGTGGTAAAATCAGAACTTGAACCCAGTTCCCCGGGCTACAAATCCAGAGTTCTTTCACTGTCCCGTGCTGTCCCCGCCACCTTAGTCCCCACTGACCCATGCCCCACATGCGAACGGACACTGAGCATCCAGGAGCAGTATCGTGTTCAATTTAGGGCTCGGCCACTTGTTAGTTATGTGACTTGGGCAAATTACATGACCTCTCTGAGCCTCGGCTATCACATCTATAACCTATTTTACAGGATTGATGGGCATATATTGCAAGCAGTTGCAAATGTTAAACAAGTTACACACACACACTATTAACTAGACATCAAAATAAATACTCTGAATTCCAGCCATGCCTGGTAGAATTCAGTATATTTGCCCTCTTTCTTTCTTTTGAGCAAATGGCATTCCTTCCACTACCTCACACTTCCATGTTGTGGGTCGGCACACACATCCTTGTTTCATACACCTCCACTTTGAAGCAATGAAGCACTGCATCTACATTGAAGCGTGTTTACGTTTTAGCTCCAGCACCGTGGAAACTTGATGCCGGCACAATCAGCTTAAAAGTTGTTTAAACATATATTCTGTAGGCTGGGTGATAGCAAAAGTCCTTTTGAGTCTTTAACCGACTTTGTGTGTCTATAGTCCTATGTGCGACAATTAAATGCTTTGCCTTTCTCATGAGATTGTTTCTAGTTTTAATCACAGTTATGTCGTCAGCCTTAAAATTCAATAAATACTTGTTAATTAAATTGATGAATGCATTTTATTTTATTATTTACTTATTTATTTACTTATTTAAAGAGGGAGAGGGAGGAAGGAGGCAGAGGGAGAGGGAGAGAGAATCTTAAGCAGGCTCCACACCCAGTGCGCAGGCCGACACGGGGCTCAATCTCACGACCCTGAGATCATGACCTGAGCCCAAATCAAGAGTCGGATGCTTAACCGACTGAGCCAGCCAGGCGCCACAGTGATGGATGAATTTTAAAAAGCAGATTAAGTGATGTGTTTTGCTGAATTTATATGTCAGTCAAATGCTCCTTTTTGAAAAGGTCTACAATCTTGTATCTAAAGTCCTTGGAGCCTCATGTTTTTCAGAATTTAGAATTTTGCCACTAAAAAAATTAATACTGTGTATACACTGTCTATTTTATGACATCTACAGCAGGACCTGGGCACCACTCAGTAATCAAACACATTAAAATTTCTAAAGCAAAGCATATGTATAGGCACTTGAAAAAGGGTTTTCAGGGACCACAAACAGCATCACATTGGTTCGGGTCAAGCGTGCCACCAACAGAGTTATGGAAATGCCTCCTGTCTTCACAGATTGTTGCACTAGAGAACTGTGGGTTAAAATTGTGGAAATATAAATGCACAGTTCCTTGGTCCCTAATATGTTTTATTCACACTGTGGTGCATCTTACTCATACTTCATTCCTTGCCCTCCAATAAAAACTATACTAGTTTATGGTGCATTGACGCTTATTTTAATGGACCAGCGATTATCCTATTGCCCCAAGGCCAGGGAAATGTACAACCTATTCCTAGGAGAGGCATAGCTGAATCTTCACAAATAATAAAAACTATTCCCAAAATTAAGAACTGGGATTCTCTACTCAAGAGACTTATAAAATATTTATTCACCATTTGTTTTGGGTAAAATTACTAATACTTCCAGAATATACTTGTTTAGCTGTTAGAGGTTTGATAATCTTTTCTTAAAAAAGGATTTTCTCTAAGAGGAAAGCAAATTTGAAAAATGACATTGGAAATTCATAAAAGGCAAAGCTGACTGTATTTTATGGAGACCTAAGTAGACAAAACCAGTTGTTTTTAAGACCACAAGAAGGAAGGTCTAGACTCTAGGGACTTCCCTGTTAGGGCCCTCAGGCCTGAGCAAGAATAGTGTTGTGGAAATCTGACAATCAAGGCATCCAAAGCCCAACCCTTCAATACATTTACGGTTAAATATGCCATGTGCCCTTCCAAATGCACGCACGCACTCACACAAGATCCTTAGCCCTCTGAGAGTGTTGGCACAGACAACTGCCCGGGCCAAGGCAGTGTCTGTCCTCTTTTTGTTTTTTTCCTTCATCTTTAGGTATAATATATGACTCAGACAGCCTCCTTTACCCGACTCTTGGGACCCGCACATGGTGAAGTGTGCTGACTCAGCGGTCACGTTGCCTAATGAAAGTCATAGCTTAGACATTCATGAGCTCTATGCTAGAAGAAAGCTATGTCACTTTTCTGTGTCTCAGTTTACCCATCTATAAAATATGGGTAATAATAGAGACTAATCCTTGGGGTTGTGGTGAAGATTAAGTTATATCTACGAACAGACATTTTTCCAAAGAAGACATCTAAATGGCCAACAGACACATGAAAATGTGCTCAACATCGCTTGGCATCAGAGAAATCCAAATCAAAACCTCAATGAGATACCACCTCACACCAGTCAGAATGGCTAAAATTAACAAGTCAGGAAATGACAGATGTTGGTGGGGATGCGGAGAAAGGGAAACCCTCCTCCACTGTTGGTGGGAATGCAAGCTGGTGCAGCCACTCTGGAAAACAGTATGGAGGTTCCTCAAAAAGTTGAAAATAGAGCTACCATACGATCCAGCAATTGCACTACTGGGTATTTACCCCAAAGATACAAATGTAGGGATCCGAAGGGGTACATGCACCCCGATGTTTATAGCGGCAATGTCCACAATAGCCAAACTGTGGAAAGAGCCAAGATGTCCATCAACAGATGAATGGATAAAGAAGATGTGGTATATATATACAATGGAATATTATGCAACCATCCAAAGGAATGAGATCTTGCCATTTGCAACGATGTGGATGGAACTGGAGGGTGTTATGCTGAGCGAAATAAGTCAATCAGAGAAAGACATGTATCATATGACCTCACTGATATGAGAAATTCTTAATCTCAGGAAACAAACTGAGGGTTGCTGGAGTGGGGGGTGGGGTGGAAAGGATGGGGTGGCTGAGTGATAGACATTGGGAGGGTATGTGCTATGGTGAGTGCTGTGAAGTGTGCAAGACTGTTGAATCACAGATCTGTACCTCTGAAACAAATAATGCAATATATGTTAAGAAAAAAGAAGATAGCAGGAGGGGAAGAATGAAGGGGGAGACTCAGAGGGGGAGACGAACCATGAGAGGTGATGGACTCTGACAAACAAACTGAGGGTTCTGGAGGGGAGGGGAGTGGGAGGATGGGTTAGCCAGGTGATGGGTATTAAAGAGGGCACATTCTGCATGGAGCAGAACGTGGTGTTATACGCAAACAATGAATCATGGAACACTACATCAAAAACTCAGCCCCTCTTCCTCTCTTTCCCTCTCCCTCCCTTTTTCTCCACTATGGTGATTAACATAACAATAAAAAAATTTTTTTTTAAAAATTAAATTATATCTAATATGTTTGGCTCCCAGTAAGGGATCTATGCTTGTATTCCAAACTCATGCGAATTCTGAGGCCCAGGCACCTTCTCGGGTCTTGGCAATCACCTCAAAAGCAAGCTGTAGCTTATGCTAGAACACAATAATGCCACGCATTATGTTCCCAATTGACCTTCTGAAACTTTCCAGCACCTTGGTTTTATTGCTAGTATTATTTACTGCTTAAGGCTGAAACAATGGGTTAATTCACATTATGAGTTCTTTCCTTTGAGTAAAGTTTACTGCGTTTTAAGGATCAGCTGTCTCCAACTTGCAAACAGGTTGAATTCCAAAAAGTACATTTGCATGTGAGTTGTTTACAATTTGAAACACATTTTTTTCCACAGAGGCAATGTTTTAAAAGAGGTTAGTGCCCAGGCTGACACAATAAAGGCAGTAAAGTGGGTACCCATCCTATAGGCTGGAGGGTCTCAGACAAGCAAAACAGCTCACTTAGGACCAGGAGCTACCTGTTATCTGCTTGGACGCTGCAGCAGTGGTGGGGGCTGGGGGTTATCTTGTCATGTCCTTCCTCTGAGAGGAAAAGAAATTGAAAGTCAGGGTAAAGGTTTGGTAGGCCCCAGCTTCCAGTCACTGTCTCAGAGGGGAAGGGCATGAGCTCTAGAAGAGACAGCCACTATCCAGATGGTTAGAAATTCTGGAACCTTGGTAACTTCCCTATGTTTCATTGCTCTATGCCAGTTTCCTCATAGTAATTAGTATGAAACTCCTTAAAAACCAAATGTTCTTGGCAGCCCACGAGATGGAGCGATGAATGGGGGATTATGTTCCACTCTAAAGCTAGTGGAGAGCTAGGGATAAGGGGGGTGGGGTGAACGATGGAGAGAACCCAAAGCATAAAATGGGAGGTGTCCATTATAAAGAAGGAAACAAAACAGGCTCTGTGATGTCTGCCACCAATCTGCCAAATACGGTGTTCAGGAGAAACAGTGACTTCCATGGAGGATGGAACCCATCTCCCTTTGTTGGGGACTTAAGAAAATAAATGGATTAAGTCACTTGAGACTCATCATCGGTAACATTAAGTATCCATCTCTGCAGAAGAGAAGAGTCTTACTTTGGTTGGTAACTTGGCTGCATATTAGAATCATCTGGGAAAATTTTAAACCCCCCCCCCCCCAATGCCCAAGCGGTACCTCAAACTAATTATGTTAGAATCCCAGGACCGAGGCATCAGAAGTGTTAAAGTTCCCCAGATAATTCCAATGAGCAGCCACGTTTGAAAACCATTTTACATATCAACCATTCCCAGATGTCCTAACTTGAAGAATAAGGTGGTGTGGCCTCCACGGAGCTCTGGAACACTCCAAACCTGAGCCTCTTACCCGAATTCCCATTTATAATTAAATACCCCCTCCTCCAAAAAATCTGGGACCAGAACTTGAGAATTGATTCAGTGCAGCTGATTATTCACATTATAATTTTATTTGTCAAGAAAGTAAAATAATTCCAACCACAATATTCATTATATATGATGGCAAACTACTTCAAACATTTTATGTGCAAACTCAGAGTATCCTAGAGATTAATTTTTCCCACCGTGTGCCAGGTTCCGTGCTGGGTGCTGGGGATAAAACAATTACAAATGTAGATACACCCCTTGCCAAAATGGTGTTTAGAGTCAGGGATGATGGCAAGAGGTAGCAGGGGAGTTTGCTAGACATAGGCTGAGCCCCTGACCAGCGAAGGCCCACCAAGAAGCAAGGAATTACACCTGTGGAGACTGAGTCACCTGTTTTAAGTCATTATGGTTTGGGGTCATTAATAGTGATCCCATGAGTACAGTATTGCTTGGTGTGTATGTGTGAGGCAGTGTCTCTACAGCTGAATTATATTTACTAACAACTGTACCTCCATTTGAAGCGGTTTCAGGAGCTGTCCCTCTGACACACACCCCTTTTCTACGTAGGAGTGTGGGCCGAGAGAGGCGACCGGGTCTGCGCCCGGCTGTGCACATGGCTACTTAGCCCCACTCCACTGCCGCTATTACCTGCTGTCTCATTAAATGACTCAGAATTAGTCCTCTGCTGGTCTGCACTTTTAGGAGAGATGATTGATATCTGCTGCCTTCAGAGAAACCCAATCATGGGGTAAGTGTGTCCACTTCAAATCTCTTGCTTCCCAGTTGCTTTAGGGGCTTAGGGACTGAGTGCCTCTCCATACCCTAAGTATGTCGTCTCTTTCTGCTTTGACAAGGTTAGTGCCTGTGTCTATTGGCACAATCCCCAAGCTTCTTCCAACTTGTGTCATGAACCGTGCAGTGGGGTCTGATGCAGAAAATGCAGAGTACGTTAGGCAGGCAAAACAGCCCGGGTCTTGAAAAAGTCTCTGCACAGAAAACAAGTGGCTCTAAATGATTCTGTTAACAGGTCTGACATCCCATGCCTCGCTCTCCTGTTCACTGCTGCAGAAGATTCTAGCCACGTGAAACGTGTATTCCCCCTTCCACAAAGGGCTCCACTAGATATTATGATCAATCCTAATGCTGCTGGGAGCCACAGATTCCTGCAAAGATCTGTCCCTCTCTTAAGGAACTGCAGTCGAAAGAAAAAACTATGCAAGAGACAGGTAGCAAGTGAACCAAGCGATTGTCAGATAAGTCACATTTTTCACAGCCACAGAGCTCTTTGCAAGCATTTGCTCATTTAGAGAACAATCTCCTGGGCAAAACTCATCCCAGGCAAAACTAGGAAGGCGACCGTCCATCAGGGCAAAGCGTAGGGCTTTTCTGATCTCTCCAAGCAAACGCTAGCATCCTGGCCTTAAACCAGGTCTGAACAACTCAGGTATTGCTGCTTCACAGCAGTTGGAGGAATTTAGGTGGTGACATGAGAAGGCTCATAAAACCACGAGATGAGAACCATCATATCTCACCTGTGAAGTAAACTCTGCAGTTATGTTGGTGGTTGGCTGTTTGCTCTCAGAATCGTGCCTTGCCCTTGCCCTTGCCCTGCACTGCTCGATACTGCAGGCCGTTAAAGACACTACATCTCTGAGGTTCTCGTGCCCTCTGGGCTGGGAGGAGGTCCAACCAGAGGCATCCAAGACATCTCGCCTCCTCTCTGTCCCAGCTGGCGTCATCACGTGCCAAACCAGACCTTCCCTCTGTCATCCAAGCTCCTCCTGGTCCGGCTAACCATGGGTCAGAGCCATTGGGTGGCCCCAAATCTCAGGCTGCTCCAGGGACACCAATCCTTATCCCCCCAACCCTAGGAGAACGAATATCTTCCTGTGCTTATTTATCCCTACATTGTCTCTTTTGGGCTTCTTTGCTCTTCGGTCACCTATGTAACCATTTCCTTGTCACAAATGTCTTGCTTTGAGGTACCTAGAGTGGTTTCTGCCTCGTGTTGGCTGAGGTAATAGTACTATTGTAACTCAATCATGTTTATCTATGGTAAACCTATATCTACATGAAAAAGCATTGCTCTTAGGGGTTGAGTTATATCCCCCTAAAGTTCATATGTTGAAGTCCTAACCCCCAGTCCCTCGGAATGTGACTGTATTTGGAGATAGGATCTTTAGAAAGGCTATTGAGGTAAAATGAGGTTATTGAGGGGGGGCCTAATCTCATTCTGAGGTGTCCTTTTAAGAAGAGATCAGGACGCAGACACAGAGAGAAAACGGCCATCTACAGACCATTTAGAAGCCAAGGAGAGAGGCCTCAGAGGAAGCCAAACTGACGACACCATGATCGTGGACTTCTAGCTTGTAGAACAGTGAGGAAAGCCTCTCAGCCTGTGGCTTACTAATGCTAGTAAATAAGTGAATACAGTTGCTTATCTCTGAAATTTGGGGTGAACTAGTCAGCTCTAAGTCCCAGTGTCCTCGTCTGCAAAATGAGGATAATTATACCCAGGTTATTATGAAAATTAACCGAGACAAGCTTAATATAGCACCACTGCAGTGCTCAATCAATGTTGGGTATCACTGGGAATATTCGCTTACAAGGGTTAACTCAAATGCATTCGGAGTGTTAACTCTGGAGCCCACCTCCCGGGGCTTAGGGAGGTCTTTAGCTCGGGCTGCCTGGCTAATGTGCCCCACTCAGGTTTTCACCTGGATTCTCTTGTCACTTCTTGGTTTTGGCTGCTATAATAAGAGTTCCTCAGCTCCATCATCAAAGTTGCCCTCTTCAAGCACGCCCACTATGCCTCCACTACAAATTCAGTAGCTTTGTTTGCTCCGGCTACTGCCATTTCCATTTCTGTCCTCTGTTGCTTCTGCAGAAATCCATTCAAGGAGGGAAGGGCGGTGCGATTTTCCAGATTGCCTGTGACTACCCTCTGGGTCTGTTTCCGGTCAGCTTTCCCACTGGTTGCTGTCCAGATCCTCTAGCACTGTTGCCTGCAAATAGTCACACCATAGAGATAAAAGGAACCACCTGCCTGGAACCACCTGCAGTGGAGCTCAGCCAAATCCCTGGGTGGCAGCTTATCTATGTTGGCAGGGCCGGTCTCCCTCTTCTGCTGCTTTTTAGCTCAGATCGTTGTCCTTCGGCCACGATGTGCCTAATAATTTGGGGGCACTCAATTTCCTTTTCTACATTAGATCCGTGAGTCCCTGTCTAGTACAAAAAACGAATTGCTACCCCTTTCATGCGGATATTTGTATTGTAGCAAGCCATTTAGTCTTTAGCTAAAGGAATAAAACTCTAACGGCATAATTGGGGCACTAAGGGAGAGGGAGGATATTTGGGGCACCTTTAAGTAGAAATAGTAATTTTTAATAAAATGATGAAGAGAATACCAGTTAAAATTTTAAAGAGAATGTTTGGTTTTCCTTAGCTAAAGCTTCAGGAGAATGAGAAAAAAAGTGAGTGATCCCTTATAAAGAAACGTTGAATCTGGATTTTCAGTGAAGGCCTTCCCTTTCCACTAGGAAATCCAAGCTTGTAACTTACATATACACGTAATAACACCGCCAGCTCATTATTAAGTGTCTTCTAGGTGATTGATCTTACATGGTGAACTTCTCAGGGAAAGAAAAGGAAAAAGGAAGGTGGAGTATTCTAAAAACAAAGAGAAGCCCAAAGCATTTTAATCCACTTATATTTTAAAAGCAGATATTTATCATCTGGTGATTTTTTTTTTTTTTAACCTCTCAATGGTTAGTTGCCATATGGTACCACTTCTGCTCATGGAATGTGAAAAATAAAATAAATGTCAAATCTTGACTCACAATCACTAACCTTATAACTCCGCAGAATATAATGGTTTTCTCTGTGCATCAGTCTCTGCTTTAAGGGCCAGGTGGTTTCTGCTAAATCCCTAGACCTCTATTAAATAATTTCCCTATTACTGTGAATGAAAGATCCCAGAATTTTGCATCCGTGTTGTTTTTTCCACCTCCCCACTGGTCCTGGATAGAAATCATTCTGCTCCTTCCATCTTGGTATGACTTCAGAGTTGCCTATGGTGAGAGGTCCCTCAGAAGAATCCCTGGCTGGTGAGAATATTTTGCCATTGGATTCCAGACTGTATCCGCTAGCCAGATTTTTTTTTTAAGATTTTATTTATTTACTAGAGAGAGCGCACATGAGCAAGCATGGGAGAGAGCACATGGATGGGGAAGGGGCAGAGGGAGACAGAGAAGCAGACTCTGCACTGAGCAGGGACCCTGACGTGGGGCTCAATCGCACTATCCGAGATCATGACCTGAGCTAAAATCAAGTCAGATGCTCAACCAACTGAGTCACACAGGCGCCCCATGGCCAGATTATCTTTTTAAGTAATATCAAGAATAATAGAGTTGCTACTGCATGGTTTTACTATGTAAATTTACTTGGTAAAATAATGAAGACAAATATAAATCTACTTGTATAGCTCTGTGGAAAACCACACCCCCCAAGACGCTTTCCTTCAAAATGGACATTTGAAGCATGCATATTGCTAATATGGTTTCAACTATCAATAGGTTAGTGTTTTGTGTCACTGTTTATTTTTGATTGCCATAAGGTTTTCCACCGTCTAAAGGGAAGTTTTACCCTCCATCGCATGCACCGAGACCTAATGTCATTCTTCAGTTGTGCTTGTCCGGCTACCACCACCTCCGCTGGCTCTCTCCCTCTCTCAGCCCCTCTTCCTCTCTTTCCCTCTCCCTCCCTTTTTCTCCACTCTACCATGGATATGGTTTATATGGGAGCAAAAATCGAGCAATCATAAAAACACGATCTATGAGCTCGAAAGAAAAGAGTAAATATGAAAAGTAACACACGTGCTGAGTTAAGAGGACAGAAGACTAAGAAAAACATCCAAGGCTGTTGCTTCCAGCAGTCCCCAGACTGTGGCTCACTTGCACAAGGACATCGATTGCCCTTTGGCTGATAGGCACGGTCATTCACTGAACGGTCATATGGGCCTTGTTGTAGTTAAAGGATCTTTCGGTGATTCAATATCAAGTCAGTTACCAGCATGTTATGCTAATACAAGCACGACAGCACAGACTTGTGAGGGGTCAGGGTGTGTTACTGGCCTCCTAATATATGCCAGACCCCGATCTAGCTTCTTTTTTTCCTAATATTCCATTTAAATCTCCTAGCAATCCTTGAGATATGTGCTATTGTCCTCATTTCAAAGATGAGAAATTGAAGCTCAGAAAATAAAAATCAATGCCTAAGGCTGGCCTCCTTGCCTCCAGTCTCGTGGACCACTTCCAATCTGTTCCTGGCTTCAAAGCTTTTAGTGGATTCTCCTGACCTTTAGAACTAAGTCTAAACTTATTACCAAGCTTTTCAAGGTCTTTCATGTTCTGGCCCCAGTTATCTTCCCAAACAGCAAACCTTAACCCTCCTCACCCCCAGCTGCAGCGGCTGTATACTGCCCTTCTTCCAGTCCCCGAGTGGGCCATGCTTGCTTTTGTCCCTGGGACTGAGCTCATGCAGCTCCAACACGCCTTCCCTTCCCTCCCCCAGGACCTGCTCATTCTCACTGGTCCCTCCAGTCGGGACTTCGGTGTCACTTCCTCCAGGAAGCCTCCTCTGACCCCCAAGCATCTGTTAGGTGAGCGCCTTTTGGGTCCTCTGGCCCATCCCAGCGTCGCACACACTACCTCGGGATTGCCTGCTTACTTGTCTGAATCCCTCTTTTGACAGTAAATTCTGGGAAGGCAGGAACTGAGATTGTCAGGCTCTCAAGGTATCCCAGGGCCTTGGATAAAGTGGTGAACAAATGTTTATCAAGTGTTTGGATGATTAAGAGAATGACATTGTACTTGGAGAACTTTAAGGACAACATTGCAACAATTGTTTGACAACCGCTTCTGAAAACACACCATTTAGGATGGTATGGTGGCAGTGTGCGAGGGGACATTCCGAGCGATGGGGGCCATGGGGTTTTTTTGAACCATCCAGTTTACTTGATGATTAGTAATTTAAAATATCGATTTGTAGTAAAATCCAGATGTGTTATGCATGCTCATACAAAATGCATAGGAAGCTTTATGATAAACGACTCATAAGAAATTTCCCATTTTGAGCTAGAGCCCCAAATATAGAGTGACAATCATTATTCTCTGTGATGGTAAAGCCTTATTTAGAAGATTGCAATCATTGGCGGCAAGTTTTAAACTTCTGAGCCTCCAAAGGAAGCTGTGTACTTTGAGGAATACTTGAAGGTAATGGTTCTGCTTAATCTAGCGAAGACTAAGGAGAAATGCAAAGCCTGCCTTCACCTGGTTCAGAGGCTGTCACCAAGAATAGGGAACAGATGGATTCTCAGAAATGCATTTTAGAAAAAAGAACCATTAGGTGGATTCAACTTAACTTGAGAAAGACCCTCTAGTTCTCTAGACTGTGGGAAGAGGGGATATCTTTGTTTGCCTTTTAATCCTCTCTTATGTGTCCTGAGCCTTCTACCACAAATTATACCAAGGTATCTGATGGAATTATTCAAAATTAGTCTATATAACCATTCAGCACAAGCACTACAGAAAGAATTCCTAATTTGTGCAGCACAGTAGAATCTATCTTTTCTTCTAGTGTAAAGCTTGTACAATTCTCCAACTCAAAAGCTGAAAAAGCAAGATCTGTTTCTGTCTGGTCAGGTTTACCACAGCTGCAACCTGAGGAAAGCCTGTTTCTTACTCTCAAAATCGGATTATATTTGTTGTTTTAGATTTGCACTAATTCACACTTGGTGCAAAAAAAAAATTAGTGCATTCCTGTGGAAAGTAAACTTTGCCCAGGATCAGCTCCATACAAAGATGTTCAAATGTTTTACACAAATATATAAACGGAATCACACTATTCTGTAAATTTTTCTGCCTGTGCATATACATACATGATATACATATCTAGTCACTGATACCTAATTTAGAACATTAAGATTTGGGGTTACAAAAATAAGTCAGATGTGGTACACAGAGAAATACAACATGTATACAGAACTTTATGGCAAAAGAAATGCTTCAAAGACATTTCCCATTTTGAGTTAGGGCCCCAGGCCCCCAAAGACGAATTGACTTTCCTCTGCCATTAGGGATGTTTCAGTGGAAAAATAGGAGAAGGACTTGTTTAAGATCTTTGGAATCTTTTGAATGCCTGACAGGATTCCAGACAAACTGGGGACTAATTATAATGGCTGAACTAGGTTCTTAAAATAGAAACCAGCCAAGAGCTCTCAAGATGGGTCCCTCAAAGTTAATGGGAGGACACACAGGGAAAGAGGGGCGGGGAGCGGAATGAGCCTTTCCCAGTTACACTAATAGCAGGATCAAGTCCAGGTACAAAAACCGGTTTGTGTGACAAGTCAGGATAGACTCATTTGCTATGGGAAACGTAAGGTCATCTTTACTGTGGGCTTTTGTGGTTCTTTTTAAAGGAAGTCTCATTTTTGGAGGCTAATAGACTTTTCAAATAGTGAATTCTTAACTAGAAAGTGAAAGTTCAATCATAGCCTATTCATTTATCTCATTTTACTTGAATAGAAAACTCAAAAGCTCTAATGAAAGAACATTTGAAAAGACAGGTAAACTCTTGTTAATAATTCTAGCGGGTGAGAGGATTGACCCGAGCCTTATTTCTCTTGCTGGATTTCTCCTAGTGCTTCTGGACCAACACTACAATGCAGGAGGGTTTCTCTTCTACTTATGCACTTTCAATTCTGCATGTGTAAAAAATAGTTGTTTGTTACTACGTGTGATGTTTCTGTTCTCCACAATAAGCCTGCAGAGCAGAGGTGAATTATGTTTAAAAAGGAATCGTTTTGCCTGTCAGAACACTTTACATAAAACAGCCTTTGAGTTCCGAAGGATTTTAAAGCTGAGCTCTAAAATCCTACAATATGCATCTGAAATAATCTTCTAGCTAAAAGCCAAAGAACCGGTCAGCTGCCCTTCAGCTCTTACTACTTGGAAATACTCCTTTGTGCTTAACAGTATTTAACTTACATGCATTTATTTCCCTCTGTGTTTGTTTTAAAATCATCACTCTGGGCCAGGTAAATGGCTTCAGTAGAGATGAACATACCATCCATCAGATTGTGAGTGGACCTACGTAGCTGAATGCAATAATATTCAGTATAATTATGCTGTCTAATAGTCACTTGAAACATGTGTCATACATTATCATATGCTAATTGTGCATAGTTAATGTTAACTATTTATGGACACAAGATCAATTAATGGGTTGCAAAGTAAAACTTACAAAAGAAAATAAGAGCCTCCCCCTACAAACATTAAGAACAGACTTTTTATTCTCTAAGGCATATTAAAAAGATTATAAATGAATTGACCATTTTGATATTAGAATGTATACAGTAAATAACATGTGTAAAAATGCAGTTGTTTTAGGTCCCTTGGGGAAAACAGCAGTAATTCTTCCTCATGTGAGAAGCATGGAAAGAACACCATCGAAAGAGGCTCAATCAATATATTATCCTCAGAACAACAAAGGAGCTATAGATGAGGGCTGTGGATGGGTATTGTAGATGAGGGATTCTGTTGTCAGAACCACTTGGAAAACCCAGCAGGATGTGCATCCAATTCATAAAATACATAGTCAACTTATTATTCAGATTTAGCTCAAATTTTGGTGAGCTTGGCAAAATTTGTCACTGTGGAAATGTACTGTGAACTCAAAAAAATGTTCGTTTTGTTGAAGAGGCAGCTCTCCTCAGAACTGAATAGAAAACAGGGAGTTGAGTACGTCCTCCCCCAACTTTCATTAACCCTGAGACTAACAGGAAGGCTGTCTACATTACCATCACTGTATCTCTTCTCCCCTTGGAGGTACTGAAGCAAAGCCAGAATAAGTATCTTGCTTAATATGAGCGCACAGTGCCATGCAAGGACTGCTCAGAGAACACTGACCTTCTAGCTCTCCGCTGGTCCAGTGTGTGTCCCAGCTCACTTTCCCCTGGCACCCAATTTCAGATCATCTGTGTGCTCTTTCACACTCTATCTATTGGTTCAACCATATATTGCTTGCTGTTGTTGTTAAGAATCTCATAGGACTCCCTGTTCCCCACTGAAGTTGCCATTAGTACTCTTGACCTGAGAAGTCTGGCTCTTGATCTTCCAGAATAGGATTGTTCTTTCTCTCCCCCTTTGAAATGAGGTATGACTGTGTGAATCGCTTTGGTCTAGCAACATGGGTGGAAATGACAAAGGGCAGACTATTTAAGAGGCAGCATGTGATTTGCCACTCTGCTCTGGTGATCATTAGAAACACACATCAAGATGAAGCCTCCATCAGCCAGGATGTTCGAGTGATTACAAGGAGCAGAGCCCTCCTGCCAACCTTCAGTGGACATGTGATATGAGCAGGAAAGAAACTTGGTGTTAAATCACTGAAACTTGGGAGTTGCTTGTTACTGCAGTATAATCCGTCATATCCGGAATGATACATGTGCAAATTAAAATTGAAGCTTCTTCCACTCGACATCGAAGACACTCCACCATCTGGCCTCAACCTGTCTTTTACACACTCACGTAACTTGCTGAGAGCTATGATGCACCAGCCACTCTGATAGTTCCTCAGAATATAAAGGGCTCATACCCTCAATGGGGCACACACACACACACGCGTTGGAATTACCACAATGCAGCGTGATAATTTCTGTAGTTAACATTCAGGTCTAATGAGGACAAGAGAGAGATCAATTTATTCTTCTCTTGGATGATGTTGGGATTGGTGCCAAATATTCTGTGTAGGGAGTGGTCCGCGTATAAAAAGGCACGAAAGTGAAAGAAAGCAAAGCTTGTTCACAAAGCTGCGCGTAACTTGGTAGGGCCGGTGCATCTTCCCCCAGAATACAGCTACACAGGAACACATCGGTGCCTCTGTCCATGCTCTCTCCTTTGCCTGGATCCCTCCAAACCATCATAGGCTTAACAAGCTTGGGGGTGGGGGGAAGGCAGGCGACAGATGCCAGGGGGCTCAGAAGTTTTTATCTCATACTGATCTCACTTTCATAGGGGCTCTGATGCCTAGACATTTATCTCATCGCCAAATAAGTCAATACATTCAGTCACAGGGATAACTGATGGGATTCAAAGATGGTGTCCATTATATGTCACTAAACCAGACCACTCCTGTAGAAGACTAGACATAAACATGTTTTTGCAATCTAACACACTTATCCCATGATTTCGTATTGCATGGCATTTTTCATGCAAAGGGCATTCAAAGTAAACCTTATACCTCAATTTTTGTAAACCTGCTTTGAATTTTTTTCTTTCTTTTATTATATACTAGCATCTTTAAAAAAAAAAAAAAGTAGTAAAGGTCAGGGCTTTTCTGACCAGTGAAAATCTTTGGAATAGCATCTCTCCCTTCTTTTGCATGTGAAAACTTTAACATCCTAGAAAAGGCACAAATGCATAAGCTCAACTGTCACCTCCTCTGTGAAGCCTCCCTTGACACGCATGACTCTTCCTCTTTGATCCCTTAGCATTCTGTTTTTAATTCTGCCCTTTATGACATTCAACCTGTCACTACAGATGAGTAGTATTTACCTGTCTAACTGCCCCCCCCCAACCAGATTGCTGTACGTAGCTGGCAGTATCTTAACGCAGAGAGTATTTACCTGTCTAACTGCCCCCCCAACCAGATTGCTGTACGTGGCTGGCAGTATCTTAACGCAGAGAATATTTACCTGTCTAACTGCCCCCCCCCAACCAGATTGCTGTACGTGGCTGGCAGTATCTTTAACGTCTGCGTTCCTGATGGCACCACATACAGCCTGGACAGAGTGGGCAAGCAGTGCCTGTCGAGCTGAACTGAGGATGTGGGTAAGACACCCGATAGTTACAAAGATCGGGGGAAACTGGCAAGAAAATTCTTTCCACGGACTAGCCCCCATTCTCTTTTGCAACCACGGGCAAATTTTATATAAAAATTGTGTGTGGATAGATGGGATTTTACCATAAGAACAAATGGTGAGGTCAAACCCTGAAGAAAAATATAATGGCACCCACTACAGTATGATTTTACGGGCTCAAAATCTTTATCTAAAACCTCTGGACAAGATATGTTTCAAAATTTCAAATTATCTACAGCTTAGGAAGGGAACGTGGTGGATGAACTCATGTAACATCCCCAACAGGGTGTGGGGCAGCACTCTGTAATCAGCACATTAATATTTTGCAGGGAAACCTATGAATATTCACAAAAAGTAGAACAATTCAAGATACTAGTAGCCTTGAATTGGTTTGGGTCAGGTTTTGCTGCCAGATAAGTTGCCCAAACTTTAAAGTTTTTGGAGTTTCAGAATTGTAGCTGACAGGTTGTTGCACTGTATTACTAATAGCTATTTATCTAATACACAAGAACTCCTGCTTCTCTGGGAGATAATCATTATCAATCCATTTTTATCAAATTTGAATTTCAAATCTTTATTGCCAAAATACTTCACAGTTTTTTTTTTTAACAAGAAATAAGATTTAAGATGAGCTGTTGTTTGTCAGATACAGATAAAGACTTTTTTTAATTAGAAGTTTAAACACTTCTTTTAAAAAAACATCTCATTAACAAAATATTGATATACAGACTAGAGCTGAATAAGGACATCTTTTGTGGAATGTCACACGTCATCTTTCAGGCGAGTGTGAATTTCAAGCACTGAAAGAAAGATACTGGTTTAAAAGTTTAGGTCCTGTAAAAGCAAATCCTTGGAGTAATATAAAATGCGCTAGGCATATTCTCACAAAGACGGTAAAGGGCTTCCCGGGGTCATTGGAGGAGTGCTGTGTGACAGTGCATCTGGCTTCGATGTCTCTCTCTCACACACACACACACACACACGAATTTGCAAGTGCTTTACCATAAACATAAATTTCGCAAGAAAATATCTGAGTGCTAACATCGAAGTGATTTCTTCAAACTTAATTTCAAAGACACACCATCCCAACTATATTCTCTTCAATTTATCTCAACCACGGCTACCAGTATTGGCTTCATGGTGTTCTTACAGGTCAAGAGCATGCGTAGAGTCAAGAAGAATGCCTGAGAAACTGCGAAAATTTAAAAACATTTCATGTCCCTTTACGTTCCTCTTAAACCAGATTCTTTTAGATCCGAGGCTTGGGGAGCCAGGCTAATTAGTGAGACTTCTTTATAAAAGTCCTAATCTGTGAAATGTGGCTTTTCAGAGTTCTCAAGGGAACGAATATGGGTGGCCGGGGTTTGAAGGGAACATGGCAATAACAGGCTGTTCTCTTGAGGAAGGTCTGCAAATGGCCAAATCAGCTCTGGGGGAAGATGTATAAAGCCTTTGGAATGCAACACTTTCCGATGTGTGATTTCTGAAAGAGATATATACATCTGTACTTTACAACAGTAACCAAAAGGTAAGGTAATGGATAATTAATTTTCTATCCGCAAGTTCTAAGGACCTTGAAGATAAAGAATCCAGATCTCTGCAGAAGCTCAATAAATATTTGCTAAATGGACTTTACACTAGAAAACTCAGGGCAGTCTTCCTGGGATGAGAGTCAGTCTAATTTAAGTCCTAAAAGCAAGGACCCTGGGGTGGATTTGGATGGGCGGAGAGATTCTAGGAAGCAAGGCCCGGCGTGGAAGCGTGCTTTTTCAGCTGCTGAACTTGGGAAGTGTCGGGAGCTGGGTCTGGCTAATGACCCAGCAGGCATGGACACAGGTGGAGACTGGCGTGAACCAGGTAACATCCCCATTTGCTGTGGTCATGGGTGAAGGCCCAGGGAGCCCAGCGGCACCGTTGTGTGCGTGCGTCCTCCCACAGGGGACCAGAGCCACGGGCCAAGGGGGCACCTGCCGGCTGCCCTTGCTGGGGACCACACCACGCTCTTGTCTGCAAAGAGCCAGAGCAGCTGAACTTGTGGAGTAGTTCCGCTGAGTTGAGAACTCGCAGGGAATCCGGCGTCTTTGTCTTTCCTAACTTCCGGTGTGAGGCTGGTTTCCAAGTTCTGGCAAGGGGAAAGGAAAGAAAATAGGGAGCAGTCAGGGAACCGGCCCGACTGTTGATACAGGCTCCAGCCCCAGGCCTCAGGTTTGCTTGGGGTGTGAGCCTTCCAGGTTTGCTCTTGAGTTTGTCCTTCAGGGGTGGAGGCAGGTTTGGTCAGGTAAGGAGATCAGGGGGCTCTCCCACCAGGTTTCCTTTCTCCAGGTGGCTTGCGCCATCCCCAGAACTCCCTGAACCCTGGGTGGTAACGGTCTGCTAGCGGTTACAGTTGTTGATCTTATAATTGAAATTTAAAAGGGGCTCGCAGCTGTCAGGAACGGATTTAACGGGGTGTCTCTGCTCCAATATTGCGTGCGGCTGCGACTTTGTAATTGTGCGGTGTGTTTACAGGCATCACAAAGAAGGGGAGTGGAAGGAAGCAAATAAACCCCTTGGAACTGTTTGTAGGGTTTGGGCCCCCAGGGCAGGAGGCTATGTTGGCCAAGGGTCTCAAATAATGTCGCTAAAGCAGCAGGATCTGTGGTTTGGGAGGTTGGGCTAAACGACATTATAGTTTGTGCCTACTTGATAAGTTAGGTTTTGAAGATGGCATTTTAATGTCCTTCCCCACTATTGTGTGTAAGGCTCACCTCTGTTATATCTTCACTGGAGACTCTAACCTTCATTTAAAAGCTGTCCTCTGCTTAATGCTTTGTTTTTCCTTTGATTTCTACATTTGCTATTAATGATGCCATGTCCTTGGACGCCTTTACTTGCGTTTTTCAGATAACTCCTCGCTCTGCCTTTTACTTCTAACCTTTCTCTGTCACTTTGTCTAGATTTATACTTACCCTGGAGAAGGGGAGCTGGGCCTCTCCCCACAGTCAGAACTGGAAGTTGGAGCCAGCCGACTGATTTCATCTTGTTTCATGCTTTCTGGGTTTTATTCCTTCCTGCTGTTTTAATGGTCCTCTTTCTTTTGCTAATTTTACGCAGCGTTTTCCTTTTTTTCCCCTTCACACTGGCCTTGTAGGTGCCATGGTTTTGACCTTGATAGCCAGAGATTCACATTTTTAAAAATCAAAGTGTTGGTTTTGAACTCCTTCCTGTGGCCATTATTTCAGAGTTAAGTGAATTTATTTCGGCCTCAGTCGTCCTGTTTATTTACTCCTATTCCTTTGTGGCCCAAGTTGGACCATTCTTTGACTTTGAAACTGTTCACGTTTAGAGGGAATGATAAGGCACTTGGGGTCGCAAAGAAGGGTTCAAAGCCTTGGGTGGTAGTGGTCAGCTGTCTGTCCTCGGACACGTCAGTCAGCGCCTCTTCCATCCACAGTTTCCTCCTCGTGTATCTCCTGAGACTCCTGTACAGACTGAACAGAATGACATACTAAGTACCAAGGTACTATGAATACTGGAATATTAATTCAGAAAACCAACCCCTGCTATGTAGACTTTGTCTTTCCCAATGCAGTTTGTTCTTATTTGTTAAGCAGAGAGAACTTAGCTGTTACGAGGATACTTGGTTAACTGTTAAGCCATGAAGTTCATAGAAACACCCTGTGCCTTGAGGAAATGGGTCTTTCGGCTGGGTGCTTTCCTAGAACCACAGGAGGAGAGAAGAGGTCTCTGGCTGCCCTAGTTGACAAATTCAGGCCCCACTGAAATCTCTGCATACTCTGAAACAGCTGTCCCCTGCCCCCAAAATCTGGTTCCTGGGGCAACCCTCTGAATCCTTGCTTTGGCGAAGGTCTTTTGGCCTTGGGCTGCTCCCTCTGCAGACAGAAGCACGCGCTGTTCTCTAACCTGGAGAATGGAGCAGGGAGCCAATTCTGCTTCTAAAGATCCACGTGATCTTCTGGCAGCGACTTCCTTCAGGGCTGGTTTCCTCTTGACCGAGGAGCCACAGTATTTCAAACCCTTTAATAGATGACGGTGATTGTTTCTTTTACCATCGACCCCATCAGAAAGCCTTGACTAAAGCCTGCATTCTCTGCTGAACCCCTACAACAGATCCAGATTCCATTCAACCTAAAAACTGTGTGTGGTGTGCTTCTGCTATGTGTCAGGACCTGGGGGTGGAGGGCACAGAATGAGGAGTTACGAAATGGACGTGTTCACCACTCGCGGTAACAGGAAGGGTTATGAGGGCACAGAGGCAACGTGAAGGCAAACATAAAGAGGTGTAGACGCTGACACCTACCGTCCAAGAGTGAGCCATCGAAAATCAACAGCGTGGAAGAGGACAGGAAACCAAGGACACACAGAGAATAATAGAACTATCAATGCAGCGTGTATGAATATGCTCCAGCGCACCCCCTGTGCAGCGACGATGAGAAGGAACACTTCGATGGTGGTTGATGTGTGCCAAGCCCTCCTCTAAAGGCTTCACATGTGTGAAGCCCTCGTACCTCACAGCAACCTGATAGATGACACACTTTTCCCGTGCTAAAGATGAGGCAACAGAGGCACTTGCCCACCTAGCAAGGCACACCTCGCAAGCGGCAGGTCCGGATTTATGAATACAAGAAGCCTGGCTCTAAAGCCCACATTTTATTTTTTTTGAAACCAAATTCTATCTGGCTTCGACCTCACCAGGGTGGATAGAGCATTCAGTTTCAGACGGCATAGAGGGCCCTTCCTCATCTTAGGGTCTCTCGGGAGTCTGGGGGTCTTACACGGTCCTGAAGACATGGAGAAAGGCCAGTTGTCAGTCTACCATGATGCCATTTGGGAAGAGATGTGCTTTGACAAGCCGGCTCTAGCATATCACTGCCTTAGAGTTCCCTCCCCAAAACCTCGGTCAGCTGTCCTCAATCCAAGGTGCCACTATGCCTTCCAAGTGACAAGGAGCACTATGTTCAGCGATTAGCAGACTGTGCTCCCTGTACACACATCCTCCTTCAGGTTCTTATTCTGCCTAAAGATGGAGGCATCCCTTCCGTCTGTCTTCCCTTCAAGCCCCCCCCACCCCGCAATATCCGCAGCCGCGGCTTTAGAAACAAAAGCCTTGCCTCTTAACTCTTAGGATGGACAAGAGGGTAATACTGTTCTGCTTGACGTTCCTCCCAGGTAAATAAGCGGAATTAACTTCTCATTCAGGTTAAATTGCTTCCCAAATATTCTTGAATGTGAAGAGAATGTCACCTTTGTTCTTGCAATGCCCCTGTGAAGCGAGTCTCCTCTAAATACAGAAACCATCTTTAGGCCAGATTTCAAATTAAGGATTTCCTCCCCGTTCTCATCCTTGAAATGATGCAAGCCATTTATTGAGCTAGTGGAGAAAGGGGGGATGAGGGGAGGGAGACTGCCAGGAAGCCTTCAGCCACGGAGGTGAGTGCCTGACCCTGTGATGTTGCCTTGTCTATATAATTTGCTGCGTGTTGCATCATACAGAATATGCCAACCTTTTTCCGCTTGCTCAAAAAAAGGTGATGCTAATTAGATCAGGCAAATAGCTGCTGTTGTTGATTCATTTGAAAATGATTATTCCGAGGCAATGTGTTATTACCCAGCAAGTCACAGCTTTGCCTATTAATGTTCTGAGGTGGCTTGCAGACTTCAAAGTCAGAGGTGGAATTTGAGGCGAGCAGTGCCTGCTGGGTCAGGACCAGAGCCTTCATCTGAGGACAAGGAACAATGTATTGACATTTAGGAATTCAATCCCTTCTGGTCAGCACGGACTGCACTATCAATTCAGTGCCAATAAATATCTGGGATCCTTACCTTGTGCAAAACAATACAGTGGATTACACAAAAACAAATAGGACATTAAAGTTCACGGTTAAGGTTCTTACATTCCAGTGAAAGAGCTAAATGCTGAGCCAAGTAATAATGCAGAATGTTCCATGAGCTATAATTAAGTGAAATAATTAAGTAAAATGCATCTGACAAAGTGGCGACTTTTCCACAAGCCAGTTATTTATTTAGTGTATTAGAAGTATAAATAACATACTATGGGAACACTAAGGATGTAAAGATTCATTCTGCAGAGGGTAGATGCAGAAATTGAGCTAGGGAAAAGCTTCATGAAGCAAGAAGCGTTCGAGCTGCTTTTAGAAATAGGAGTCAAGTTTGGAACATCAGTAAATCATAAACAAAAGTCCAACCAACAGCAGTGAAGCTGTGTTAGGTGGTCCAATTTGGAAGCAGGAGGCAAAAAAAAAAAAAAAGTAATCCATGTCCTTGGAAATATAATCAGATAATGGAGAGTTTTAAATCCAAATGTAAAGAGTTTGGATCTTTCTACAGAAACAAAGGTGCAGGAAAAAAGTATTTCTCAGAAAAGACTTCGCAAAAAAAAAAAAAACAAAACCCAATGTGTATAAAAGAACCACGGATAGGCAACTTTTCTATACCATTATTATGAGGTTAACCTAAAAAGTCCATGAAAATTATTTGTATTCATTTTTAAGGGTTGTGTTTCCAGAGGCACAGATTCTAGATAAAAATTGGGGCCGTTATAATCCAGTAACATTGCAACAGATTTCATTGCCACCAAATAAAGAACATGTTTTCCCTTTTTGTCTTCTGTTTAAATTCCCCTTCCTCCTTGTGAAACAGTTAATATGCTGAAGCGGGGTGCTTAGCCCACCTCCAAACCCTTAAAATGTAGTTAATTACAAGATAGGCCAATTTAAACTTTACGACATTCTTGATACCAGAATGTATGGTGGGTTGTTTTTCTTAATCAGCAGAAGGGAGGTGGTGTGGTGCAGCAGGTGACGGAAGAGCATGGGCTGTGCCGTCTGGACACAGCTCTGCCCCCTACTGGCCAGAGGACAGATCACGCCACCTCTTTCGGAAGCTCCAGGAGGAGATTGCATCGGATAGCCCTCCCATTTAACTTCTCCCTGAAATATTTTATGAACTAAAGAAGGAAACGTGTGAAACATGGGCAGTTAAAAACATGTACTTGAGAATGCAGAAATGATCGGTTATGTAAACAGTCTTACAAAGTTCACTTCTTGTAATAACCCGTATTGGAGCAATGGGTCCACTTAGGCGGAGCAGAAGGAAGACAAGGAGGCCAGCAGAGACCCAGATTACCTGGAGCAGGCAATGATTTTATTTTCAAACTAACAGAATTCCATATTCTTCTCCCCAATGCTCAACGTACAAAAGGCATTTCAGGAAGTCAAAAATGGAATTCAGCCTGTATACACTATTTCCCTTCTTTACATGTCCCAATTGTGTTCTATCAAATAATGTAATTTTATCCTGGTAGCTAGATTATTTACTTCAGAGAGGCACAAACTGCAGCCTAAAATACTAGAAAAATATAGAGAAGATATTTTGACAGTGAACAAAAGGCTGCAAATAATTTTTTCATATCTTTTAAAATTGATTGCTATTTTTATAAACCTGAAGTTTATAAGATCCTATCTCAAGAATCTTATCTAGATGGCAGGTGCCTGCATGCTGCGATTTTATTTCATTTACCTTTCTGTGTCTTTGAGAAATGTCATAATTCAATAAAAAACTTAAATATTTTATTGCCCAGAAATTAATTAGTCTCCTGAAGGTTTCAGGAGGCAAAGTCAACTTCTCTCATAATGGAAGTTCATATCACAACAAGCCTTTCAGTAGTGGGCGGAGAAGGTGGCCCACTCAAAATAGAAGCATCTATGTCGGCCAGTACCTCATGAAGTGAATACAGTGAGGAGACATTGTGAAAAATTATCAATGTGATCTTTTCTGTAGCCTCCCTGAGCTCACCATCTTCTCTGCAGTCAGGTGGTGATACCCTTTGACCCCGGGGAAGAACAGGATTGAGACAGAAGGAATGTAAGGAAAAGGAGAAAAAAAAAAAAGTTCGTCATTCAATATAGGAACGCGTAGCAAAACAACAACCATGCAAGCCAGGTTATTTCCTTGAGTGGGTGCTTTCTACATTCCTCTAGTTCTCCTCTTCATATAACCAGAACCAAGACTGGAGAATGAAGGTCGCTGAGCCCTCCTTTAGTGCCAAGAAAATATTCTCTCTACTATGGCAGCCAGGCATGAAGCATGTGTGCTATACTGTGGGAGGAAGGATATGACCTAGAGGAAATAAAAGAGAATCTCTCTTCTTGCCTGGGGAATTTGGTGAAGAGGATGAGAGATATGTGGGGAGGGTGGTCACACCAGGGGCGGAAGAAGCTCCTGCCCAACGCACCCTGCAGAGTGGCCACCTCAGGAGAGAAATGGCAGCCTAGCATAGTTTAGCCAGAAAGGGCCAGGGTTCAGCTCCCCCAGGGAATCCCTGACTCCTTTGGGCACAGAAGGTAGCTAGATGTTAGCCTGTGCCTTATGAAAAACACAGAAGGCTCCTGAAGCAGCTGCTGAACTGGCCAAAAGGACTCCCCCATCAGGAGCCACAGTCATTGTGGCTGAGGATACTGGACCTGGGAGGAGGGTAGCTGGATAAAATACAGGATGCCCAGTTACATTTGAATATCAGATAAACGACAAATAATATTACATGTAATATTTGGGACAGACTTCATGCTGAAAAAAAATTAGACATTGTTTATCTGAAACTCCTGTTTAAGTAGATGCCCTGTATTTTTTTAAATTTTATTTTATTATGTTAATCACCATACATTACATCATTAGTTCTTGATGTAGTGTTCCATGATGCAGTTTGCATATAACACCCAGTGCTCCATTCAATACGTACCCTCTTTAATACCCATCACCAGGATAACCCATCCCCTCACCCCCCTTCCCTCCAGAACCCTCAGTTTGTTTCTCAGAGTCCATAGTCTCTCATGGTTCGTCTCCCCCTCCGATTTCCCCCCCTTCATTTTTCCCTTCCTACTATCTTTTTTTGTTTGTTAACATATAATGTATTATTTGTTTCAGGGGTACAGGTCTGTGATTCAACAGTCTTACACAATTCACAGCGCTCACCATAGCACATACCCTCCCCAATGTCTATCACCCAGCCACCCCACCCCTCCCACCCCCCCAACTCCAGCAACCCTCAGTTTGTTTCCTGAGATTAAGAATTCCTCATATCAGTGAGATCATATGATACATGTCTTTTTCTGATTGATTTATTTTGCTTAGCATAACACCCTCCAGTTCCATCCACGTCATTGCAAATGGCAAGCTTTCATTTTTCTGATGGCTGCATAATACTCCATTGTGTATATATAGATATAGATATAGACAGATATACACCACATCTTCTTTATCCCTTCATCTGTTGATGGACATCTTGGTTCTTTCCACAGTTTGATGCCCTGTATTTTTATTGACTAAGTCCAGCCCCCCAACCTGGGCCTGCCCAAGAGCTGGTGCCAAGCTGCAGAGTCCTGAAGCAAGCTAGACCCAGGAGGGGCAGTCAGTAGGCAGGGGTACCCCCGTACCCGAACCAGGCGCATGACCAGGAGCGTGACCACACCATAGGCTACACCTGTACCTGCCAGCAAGATGCACAGGGCTAGGTGGGAGTGGGTCCTGCTCTGGCTGAGCGAGTCACCATGGGAAACTGAGTGCCTGTCTTCCTCTTTGCCCTGCGGTCACATACACTCATCTAGAAGCCACATGAGGGAGAGAAGCAGATAGAACAATTTACTTGCAAATTATTGTATCAGACCAAGCTTTAAACTGGAGTGAGCTGAAAAATATTTTTTCCCTGATACTCTGAGCTGGGGTTCATGGAGAAAAGAAATCAGTCTTCAATTTGAAGAGCCAAATTTTAAAAGTGCATTTTCCCTGCACGTCTGAGTGGCGACGTGAGCAAACTGTGATTCCCTACCTCATCCCTATCTGCAATGACTATTCAATAAGAGAGAGAGAATGGTAGATTATCAAGAGAAATCCTGGCTGTGCTCCTACTAAGGAAGGGACACCCTCGTGTCTCACACCTCCTAGCTCCTCAGGCCCCTACTGTTACTTAGACCCACAGAAGAAACCCTGCAGAGGTCAGTGGTTCTGGTTCAGCCCCAGCCACCCCAATCTAAACCTCTGCAAACAGGTGTGGGGTGGCCTCAGAGCCCTCCACATTGCCATGGGATCCAGCCACGGACCACAAGGTCCCTCGCAGCTCCCCAGTCCTGTGGATACTCAGAGAGTCCCCCACCATGCCAAAGCCTCCCTTTTGCCAGCATACAGCATGAGCAGCTTGCCACCCCCACCCCTTGGAGAGGGTCCAAGTCTTCTTTCCTTCCTCCAAATAATGAGAACATAATTAGCATAAGCTGGAACAGATTAACCTAGAGCTGGAGAAAAGGCTAAATATACATTCTTTAGAAACAGCCACAGACATTTGGGATATTTTTAACTTCTCTGAAAGTTTTAAGTCCTCCCCTAGGTGATAATGGAAGCTCAATGTTTAAAGTGCCCGAAGGCCTTTCTGTCCAGCTTCTACCCGACACATGAATCCTCCGCACAGCTCTCAACTGGTCACTCAACCTCTGCTTCAGCCCTCCGGTAATGGGGGGGTGTGTCTTATTACCCCCAAGGGGCAGTTGCCATCCCATCCCCGTAATGGCCATATGGAGGATACAAAGCAGGAAACGAGTTCCAGTAAGCTTAAGAAGCCCTGATTATTATAATTCCTACTTTCCCAACATTCTGTTTGACCCAGTTTATTTTTCAAGGCCCAAGTATGGGTCAATCTTCACAAAGAAAACTTACTGAAGACCAGATACATGAAAACCGACACAGAGAATCAATGGGTTAGAAGCCATTAGTGACAGATGGATGCCATTTACTGCAGTATATGGAACCCGGTCTCAGCTGAGGCTACTCTGTACTTAAAATGTTAATGGAAGTCCCTCTAGCTTTCCATCCCACATCCTGTGGAAGTTCTAGATGCTTCCCAGGGGCTTATGTCCCATGGCCACTTTTGGCTGCTCTTGATTTTACTCACTTCTTGTCTTGTGGGCTCTTCTCTTCCGTCTGCTTATTCTCCCCTCCTCCAGACTCTGAGGACTCCAGCCCATTGCCTTAATGATGGAACTCAAGCAACTTCTCAAACTTTGGAGAGATGAGCTAGGCAAAACACTTAAAGCTGAGCATTTGGTATTCTTAAAAATCCTCTGGTCACCCTTCCACAGAAGACTTCTCAATGACCCTCTTTCTGAGTCGGCTCCAGCCTTCCTCCTGGGGCTGGCTCTCTCCCCCTTCCTATCTGCTCTCCTCTTTGCCCTTTTCCACCCCCAGATTCCTCCTCATCTCTGACATAGAACAGTTTACCTGTTTTCTGTCATCTTCCAATCCCTGCCCATAAACCTTATCAAGTTTGTTCCCTAAACAAAGAATGCCAAGTGTAAGTTATATATATATATACATATATATATATATATATATATTTTTTTTTTTTAACCACTATCCCCTTCATGGAGAGTGTTGGGCCTGATCTCAATCTTCCATCTGTCACCAATGATACTATGTATAGAGGACCTGGGGACACTCAGTTTGAATTATGGTAGCAGAGAAACGGGGCCAGAGCCTGCCTGAGTCAGGCTGTGAGGAGAACTTCTTGGCTGACTTCCCCAGGATGCCCTCCTTGTGGCTGGGCTCTGTGCTCTCTCCACTGTAGCAGGCTCATCCCCTGCATATGCAGCGTGGACCTAGGAAGGGGAGGGTGGCCGCCTTCACTGCAGAGACACTTGCCAGTGTCAGGGAGTGGGCAGGAGATAAGTGTCTCCTATGCAAATTCTACACATGTGCCCTACACGGCAGATGAGTCACTTGTGATCCGTGCCCTTTGAAGTGGACGGGGCGGGGGGGTGGGGGACCCTGACAGCCCTACTCAGGACTTGTTATCAAACGTGGGCCGGACTAGGCTGGCAAAGCAATTGGGAAGCACAGAGAATCAGAACACAAATGGCCTCTAGGTAAGGCACCGCTGAAATGTGCACCCTCTTAGCTGTGGCTTGTTCTCAGGTATTTGTGTTCTTGCAGGGAAACAATAGGCTCATTAGCGCACAAGTGAAGAAGTTACTTAATAGGTTCGTGAGTCACCCCATTCTTACAAGACAACAGCCATGCAGGGCTGCAGATGAGTGAGAATCACTGATGAAGCTTTAAATTGATATACTCACTGAAGCGTGAGCTATCAATACTGACCTTGTGTGTGGCTTCCCAAGTGGGCGACGGGAGTTCTCTGGAAACTTTGAGTAGTGAGCCATGCATTGAAGCTCATTTCAAAGAACAGCATTTAACTTAACCAAATAGCTTCATTTAATTGTTTCTGGGATTCTAAGGATTAAGCTCTTATTATAATAGTGGCTTTTAACTTCTATTTTCATCATCTGGTTTTTGAAAAATCCAGTTCTGGCAAAACAGCCTAAGCCCAAGTCTTCTAAATGTATCTCTCTAGAATGAAAACGTCGTTGGAAGGTTTGAGGAGATTGCAGCTGGAGCGAACCCAAAGCACCAAAGCTCTCTAGTGATAATAGCCAACACTAATCTACTACATGCAGCTTACCAGGCCCCAGGATATGCACCTTAACATGCGTCATGCCATTAATCTTCCCCATGACCTTGCGAGGTACAGCCAAGGAAATTAAGGTTTAAAGAGGTAAAATGAGCTACCCAAGATCTCAGAGCTAATTAAGAATTTAGAGTCAAATGTAGAGTCTAAGCTTTTGGCCACTACCCTATATTGGCTCCAGTATGAGCCCACAAATATGTAAGTCCAAGACTTTTTCTTAATTCAGAATATATATCACAAGAAATAAAAGTTGACCATAAATATCCTCTCTTGCTGCCTGTCATGTAAATTTCATCTGCACAGGTGCACACCTTTATCTAAAATCCCAAATATAAAATCCAGCCTCTTCAACACCCCTCTTAGCCTCCTCTGGCACTGTTGTGCGTTAGCTCTCTTTCTCCCCTCCAACCCAGTTTCCACACTGCGGCCGGAGCTCTTACTCTAAAACGAGAAGTTGGTCACATCCCCCCACTTCTTAACACCCACCATAGCCTCCTACTGTCTACTCTCACTCGAGCCCAGATTCCTCAGCACAGCCCCCCACCTGTCGTGGTGCAGCCCCAGCCTCCTTTATATATTCACGTTTTGCCTCACATTCTTTTTTTTTTTTTTTTAAAGATTTTATTTATTTGACAGAGAGACACAG